>NC_133327.1:171482894-171782894 GCF_042186555.1 Aquarana catesbeiana | reverse complement strand
CTACGGAAGGAGTGACTGTGGACAAGGAGCCGGTGGAATAGGCCGCTTTGGCAGCTGTGTTGGAAGGCAAACTACTCTGAGCCTGGGTGACAGAGGATGAGGAGGATGAGGATGGCTTTGTTATCTACTCCACAAGCTCTTCTGCATGTTGTGGCTCAATAACACAGCCAGCAGCAGCAAAAAAAGAACAAGCGTGCCCCACAGCCACCTGTAGAGAATGCACCATGTCCTCAACCACCATTGTTGACTGTAAACACAGAGGCTGCTTGCCCTCTTTTAGTGGCCTGGGAGCGTGTGCCTCTCCTTGGTGGCCTTCCGGACATGATGTATTTTTTGTTTTGCAACACCACACTACACTGTATTAGATACTGTGTACACTGCCTGAAGTGTATTAGAAAGTGTACAGTGGCTGCACTGTATTGTATACTGTGCACACCACCAGAAGTGTAGTAGAAAGTACACACTGTATTAGATACAGTGTACGCTGATTGAAGTGTATTAGAAACAGTACACCACGGAATGCATTGTAGATATAGGCTACACTGAATGCAGAGTATGTGTGTGTGTGTGTGTGTGTATATATATATATATATATATATATATATATATATATATATATATATATATATATATATATACTAGACTGTATATTTGTGTGTGTGTATGTATGTATGTATATATATATATATATATATAATATACACTGCCTGACATCTATTAGAAACTGTACACCCTGTATTCTATACTGTGTACACTGCCTGCACTGTATTAGCAACTGTACAATGGCTGCACTGTATTATGTACACCACCAGAAGTGTATTAGAAACTGTACACACTGCATTAGATACTGTGTACACCACCAGAAGTGCATTAAAAACTGTACACACTGTATTAGATACTGTGTATATTGCCTGCACTGTATATGCAACTGTACAACTGCTGCACTGTATTGTATACTGTGTACACCACCAGAAGTGAAGCAGAAACTGTACACACTGTATTATATACAGGCAAAGATATTTTTCTTTACACACTTCTCAAAGGTTTTTAAGAAAATAACTTTCTGATATGATAAAAATAGACATGAAATGGGAATTTTTCCAGGATTGGATACCATTATTGAGCTAAACAGAGCTCACTTAATTAAATACATAATAGCTTTAGTAATAATGGGAATAATGAGGCAAAGATCCAGTTTCGTCTGGACACCTATGATTATTTATTGTTCAAAAGACATGTTCAAGTCAAAGTCAAGTATGGGACTAGTAAGAGATGCAGAGCTGGCACACAGTCAAAGGAACAATCCACTTCAGAATTTTAATCTGACTATGGAGGTTAATTATAAACTGGCACAATCTGCAGTCATGTCATTGTGCTGAAACATAGACCAATGTTTCCTTTTAAGGCAGGACACTTCCCTGGAGCTTACAGGGCTGTTCTTCATGATCATCCGTAGATTAGTAACATTTACAGTGCAATTTGCATCATTCAGTGCATCTTTGATGATGTCTTGGGTTTCATAGCTACCAATCAAATGTCATCTTTCTCATTTTATAGCAGAACAAAAGATGATTTGGTTATTATGGGTTACCCTAGCATGCTATTTTTACTGTACATTATTAAAAAAACTTGCCTGGCAATTTTAACATTTACATGCGAAAATCTGCATTTTTTTTTGCTAGAAAATTACTTAGAACCCCAAACATTACATATTTTCTTAAAGCAGGGGCCCTGGAAAATAAAATGGTGGTGGTTGCTAGTTTTCTGTCTCATGATATTAGTGCACAAAATACAATATAATACCCAATTTGTACTAAAATATGATGTTGTGCCAAGTAAATAAATACCAAACATGTCAAGATTTCAAATTGTGCATTACTGTGAAATGGCAACAAACTATGGTATCTAAATCTGTCCATAGGCAACGCTTTAAAAGCTTTTACAGGTTATCAATTTAAAGTTAAACATGAGCTTTGGCACTAGCAATATTTCTCTCACACCAATGTTCCTGGCCATACCTCACATGTGTGATGCAATCACCGTTTACATATGCATGCTTGACCTATGTGTATGTTTGCATTTACGTGCGAGCACAAGGAAATGGGGGTGCTTTAAATTTTTTTTTTTTTAATTATTTATTTTATTGAATTTTTATTACACATTTTCATTTTTTTAATTTAAATTTAATGATATCACAAAGGGTGAACTAAGAGTGGAATAGCATAATCTAGTAGACATGTGCCTTTGTTATCGTCCGAATGCATTTTCGGCCGAATTTCGGGGATTTTCGCGTTCGTTTTAACAAAATGATAACAAACGCGCAGAATCCGAAAGGTCCGAAATAGAAAAATGCTTTATTTTCGCATCTATTATATTTTTGTATTTTGCGACAACAGTTCGATATAGATAGAAGATTCGACGTGGCAGTGACAATAACAATCTGTGTCTATCGAACCTGCGGTCAAATGTGCCTAACCTAACTCTATTAGTACAAGATTATTCAACAGAGAGAAAACATTCAACATTATAGAGACAAGATTAGAATCATAGCTAAAAACATACGATTGCCGCAAGCGAACATTTACGGTCAAATGCTCTGCCCCAGGTTATAGAAGAATTCTAATGTTGTTTGACTAGTAATAATAATGATTATAATTATTACTAGTCAAACAACACTAGAATTCTACTATAGCTTGTGGGCGGAGCATTCTACCGGAAATATACGATCACAGCGTCGTACAGTTTAGCTGCTTTGTTGAATCTTCTTAGAACATCCGACAGACAGCATAAGCCTTCAATTGACAGATTCAACCTTAATTAATTCAGATTTTCGTACTAATGCATTTTTAACAAAACAAAATAAATAGAGACGAATTTTTGGAGTAACTAAATTAATACATTTTTCGGACAAAACCAAAATTCTGAAATGAAATATTTCAGTGTGCACATGTTTATAACCTAGAAACTAAAGTTGTAAAACCAATAGCTTAGTTATAATGCTGTTACTTAGCTTTGTCTGCCTAAGTATGCACCTATCCTTTTAAATGTTCTTGGCAGGTGTAAAGGCAGAATGAAGCATAAATACTGTGTTGATGTGTTCTCATCTGAATGTTTCCATTATTGTCATATATAAGTGCAATGTGCTCCCGCACTATCACTGTTAACAAGTGAAAAGCTCTGACAAATGAAAAAAACTGCTGCAGGCACCTGGTAGCGTATACCACGGTTATAAAGTGCATACATTTGTACTAAATGGTGCTGCGTTGTTTGTGTGCAAAAAATACCATGAATAAATATGTACAATACTTATTATACAATAAAGTTCAAAATCAAGCAATAAACTAAATTAAGTTAATTGTGCAAATATGCAATAATTGCTAAATTTCACATGTAATCTCAGTATATGCAGATATAAAATTATTTGCACTCATGAGCTTACATAGAAGAGTGTCCACCTACCATACAGACCCAAAAGTCAGGAGGGAACAGCTAGAGGGTCCCTAGTGGACAGAGGCCTTATGCTGCGTACACTCGATCGCACATTCCGACAACAAAATCCATGATTTTTTTTCCGACGGATGTTGGCTCAAACTTGTCTTGCATACATACGGTCACACAAATCTTGTCGGAAATTCCGAACGTCAAGAATGCGTTGACGTACAACACGTACGACGGCACTAGAAAAGGAAAGTTCAATACCAAGTGCGCCACTCTTTGGGCTCGCTCTGCTAGTCTCGTGTTAGTAGAAGTTTGGTGAGAGACGATTCGCGCTTTTCATCCTTGTGCTTTTCAGATCGTTACTGCTCTTCAGTTTGTGCTTGTGGGTCCATATCTGGTTTTCAGTGTGTGTAGTCAGTTCGCATTTGTTTTTCAGTGCGTATTTTATAGTATGTATTTGATCTTCAGTGTGTTCTTGTCTGCTCGTTTCTGATTTTCAGCTTGCTCTTCTCAGGCCTTTCTGTTTTTCAGTGCTTTCTGTTATTCTGTTCTGACCAGCCGATCGTTTTGAAGCCACGAGGACCCTCACCCCGGACCAGAGGGTTTTTAACTACCGGCTGGCCAGAGCCAGAAGAGTGGTAGAGAACGCTTTCGGGATAATGGCCAGCCGGTTCCACCTATTCCTTATGGCAATCAACATGGCGGAATATAAACTTAACCATATAATCCTTGCATGCTGCATTCTCCACAACTATTTAAGGAGAAATTCAATGACCTATGTTGCCTCAGTTGGGCCTGAGGCTGGACTTCAACAAGAAACCCTGACGACGCTTGAAGCTGGCCGCCCTGGCTTGCCCCCCCCAAGCGCCCGAGAAGACAGAAGTATGTTCAGTACTTTGCGGGTAGGGGGGCCATTGATATGCCAGAAAATGTTTAAGAAACATTTTAAAAATAAATATTTTAGTTAAACTGAAATAAGATTTCCTTTGATTTACTGCATGTGTTTCTTTTAGCTGTCTCCTAGGTTAGCCAATGGGCTTTTCTTTTTGGCCATTTTCTTCAATAGTGCAAATGTAATTTATTTGATACATGAGGTGACAATCTTTTCTTCAGCGAAATATTATTATGTTGTGAGTCTGCTACACACACACACCATGTTTTAGTTGTTAATGTATGTAATGCATTACTGATAAAAATATACATAATTTTCAGCACCATGAATTAATTTTGGTGAGTCAGGAAAATGGCATGATTTTGGCAAATTATAAAGCACTGTGGGAGTTATTTACTAAAGGAAAATCCACTTTGTACTCCAAGTGCACTGCAAAAGTGCACATGAAACTGTGCTGAAAGTGCACTTGTGGTGCAAAGTGGATTTGCATTTAGTAAATAACCCCCATTTCAGTGTAAACACCAACTTAGTCCAAAAAATGTTATTGAGCATTGAAAGAAGAAGCCACACATTGTTGAGTAGAAAACTTTTTACTCTGTGCACGTTCACATGTGCGTTAGAAAAGGGTTTTTGAACAAACCAACATATTTTAGTAATAACATTTTTGTTTTTGACAGTACAAATAGCCTTCATTTGTGTTTAAACAGGCATGTTTAAAACCATAAAACAATACACAACTCAGGAACTTACAAGGTTCAACTTTGACAAAGTGAAGGCAATATCAGACATTAGTATGTCCAAACTGTGTTGATATTGCCTTCATCAGATGGGGTGATGTCACCCCTGTGAAAGCCAAATATTGAAGATGCACACAAATTTAGACTCAAAATGGGGATTTCCCTCCTGATCCCATGCCTAATGTCAACATGTACTAGCTCCCATCATGGGTGATCAATGGACGTGTTTCAGGGGTGAAACCCCTTCCTCTCATCTACTTTAGTTGCGAGGAAGGGGTTGCACCCCCAAAACGCATACCTTGATATCCCGTAATGGCAGATAGCACACGTTGACACACTGTGTGCATCTTTAAAATTTGGCTTTCTAAAAAATATTTAAAATGTGTGAAAATAATAAAAATACAAACAAACTAGAAGGATTTTGGGGTGTTTTAGATTCTGCCTAAAACATCAATGATGTTTTTGAGTCTTTTTTCCACATCATTGATGTCTTCCTTGATCTTCTGTAAATCACGATTGCACACCATGATCTCCCCGACGAGGACATGTGCACTTGCACTTGTGAAATGAGATTCTTCTTCCACAACATCCACATCACCTAAAATAAAAAAACACACCATGTATTAGAAATATGCAGGCATCCATCTATTACCTGAAGCTGTGGTCTCAGACACTCACCTGTTGTAGTCACTATTTCGCCCACTTCATAAACTTCTCCTTCCTCCACATCTTCTGGTTGTGGTGTGGGGATTTCCTTTTCTTTAGGAGTTTGGGGGTCCCTGGTGACCTCAGACGTCCTGAGTCTTTTCTCCCCTATGTGAATAAAAAAAAGGTATACTTGGCACACAGATCTTTGATGCAAGAAATAGTAATATGAAACATTGCTTGTAAGTGTCGTACAATTGTCTTTTTTGGCAGAGTTCCAAGCTGAAGACATTATTTTTTTTTTTCCTTTATAAAGCTGGAATACTTACCTTTTTTGCACATTTTTCTCCCATGGAGACACCCCTAGTATCCACTGGAGCACCTGTGTGGGACTCCTGCGTCCAGATGTGTAAACAGCTGCTGAGTATCCTCTCCTTACACTGAATCAAGTTTCATTCTAGTTACAAACCCATCTAGACAACAAACTTCTTTTAATACAAATAGGCCTGAACAAATGTAGTTAACCTGGATCTGCTAAAAACATCGTATCAGTGGGTGAACAAACGATGTTTACTACGAACGATTACTGTGCCCACAAACCTGAAACTTGCGATTTTAAACTGTACAACAGTAAAGAAAAGCACATGGAGTAGCAGGAACCTAATAATAATAATAAGAGGAACACACAACAAAATACTTACTTTTTTGCAGCACTCTCTTAATTCTTCTGTACTGATCCTGCGCCCTCAATTTGAGGTCTGACCATCTTTTCCTCAATTGATCCTTGGATCGCCGTACCCCAAAATTCTTCTGCAGACTTTTCACAACTTTAGCCATGATCTTGGCCTTTCTAACGTTTGGGTAAGGTCCATGCTTCCCGTCATAGTCGTCCCTCTTCAAGATGTCCACCATCTCCACCATCTCACCAAAGGACATATTAAAGGCCTTAAATCTCCTCCGGGATCAGGGTATTTGTGGCTCCGGGCTTTCATCGCCCTCCTTATTGCTGCTCTCCTCTGCATGCACTTTCTTCGCCATGTGCTCTCCTACTGCGCCTAAAGGTAAGGGCAAGGGAATAGACTAGAAAGAACGCCAGGGGCGGGCAGAGTTTCACGCATGCGCAGTGTATATAAAGCGTAACATGCATGTGTCGTACGTACGATCTGTGAGCGGAGGAAAGAGTATCGGAAGCGCCGATCCTTAGAACAAAGGTACAATTTTAACTTGGTGCATCAGTGGCCTATACTGCTTATAGATTGAGGCCTATATTGGGACAAGATTAGGAGAGTTTAGCCTGACATTAGGGTTTGTCTTGTGTTGTGTCTTGCAGAGAAAGTGGATCTATTCAATGATGAGGACTTTATCCCCTTATTCTTTGATATGTACAGGGAGCTGCCCTGTCTGTGGCAGGTAAACCACCCCTTTTCTAACAATAAACCAAAGAGGAAGGCAGCGCTGGATCAATTGCTGGAATTTGTGAAGCAGGTGATCTCCAATAGACATCCCCTATTTGAAGGCCCTAGTTGGTGGCATGAGGAGCACTTATAATAGGGAGCGCAAGAAGGTCCAGGATTCCCAGAGATCTGGAGTTGCAGC
Source organism: Aquarana catesbeiana (assembly GCF_042186555.1). Taxonomy (NCBI): domain Eukaryota; kingdom Metazoa; phylum Chordata; class Amphibia; order Anura; family Ranidae; genus Aquarana; species Aquarana catesbeiana. Next base: position 171,775,586 of record NC_133327.1, on the reverse strand, counting down.
AGATGACATTTATGTACCCAGGCTGTGGTACTATGACAGACTGCATTATCTGGCAGGCCAGACTGAACCCATGCCAGCACTCTCCAATCTTCCTTCAAGGCTTCCTTCCACCTCAGCTGAGGCTTCTGATGTCCAACCTGGGCCTTCTACGCAGGAATAAGTGGCGAAGCCCAGCTTAGAGCCAGGTATAGCATTGTTCAACGTATTTCTAGTCAAATAATTAATGATGTTAACTAGATGTTATTATTGATCAGTAATTTCTGATTTTACAAAGTGTTTTACATATCAATAGATAATGATTGGGACAAGAATGAAAAATGCTGGGGTCAGAATGATAGTCTTTTCTATTTATTAACATTCAATTTGCAACAGTCATGAGCTGAAAATTGTGTGTGATTGATGAACCAAAAACTAAACCTATGTCTCTTTTTCATACACAGGAAAGTCTCAGCCAGGAGGAGGCCGCAGAAAGTGGCAGCAAGGAGGTGGCGGGGGTAAGTGGCAGCCAGGAGGTGGCGGGGCCCAGTAGCCTGCCCGAATCCCAGGTCCCTCCGCCTTCCAAAAAAAAGTCCCAGGAAGATGAGTAACCTGGAGGAGGCAGCACTTGGCCTATTTGAGAAGGCTACTGCGGCCCTCAGCACCCCCCCCCAATAATCAAGAGGACTATGCCTACATGGAAGCCTGCAAAATGCAGGAAATGGAGGAGGGCTGACGCCTCTTATGTGAGGAAGTTATGTTACAAGCCCTAAATATGGGGTTGAGGGGCGAACTCACAAGCCACATTTGTGAGTTCAACCATGGTCTTCCTCCTCCACCTCCTGCTACAACTACAACACCAGAGCCACAGCCTGGAAGCAAACGTGGAAGGAAGACAAGAAAGTGATGGTCTGACAAGACGCATGTTGTTGTAAGACCACAGCCTAGGGACAGATATGTCATCTGCTGCTGTTCCTGATTACTTGTAGTCCTGGAACAGATTGTGCTCACTATTATAAGGACTCCTCAGGCCACCAATTTTGACTGTAAAATAATTGATGTCTGCCCTGGGGTACAAAGGCTTTGCAAATTTCACCAGTTTCTCCAGTGTTGCCTTCCTTTTGTTATGACCCATAATAAATGGCTATTTATTTTTCACAAATACTTGCCTATGTGTTTTACTTCAAAAAGTACAGTTTGTTTGTGAGTAGGCAGGTACATTTAAAAAAAAACAATGTCAAATTAACAAGGGACACCAACACCAACCTCCTTGAGGTTAAAAAATACAAGATAATAATGGTGTTGTGGTAACTTGACAGAAAATGATAGAAAAAACTATAGGGATCACTATAAAAAAAAAAAAAAAAAAAATAGGAGATCTGGATAAAAAAAAAAAAACACTATAAACAAAAATTCTAAACATTATTAACAAAAAGCAAAAAGCACTCACATGAGTGTAGACGGGTAGGCCGCACACCCCATAAAGTGCATGAAAAAATACGAGAACCCCCTATCGGGGCTTTGAAGCAGCCAATAAAGTGCAGTATAGGTAGTTGAAAAAATTCAGTTTTATTGGTACAAAAATTATAAATAACATATTAAAAAAAGTCACTGAGAATGAATACTGACTGTTAGAGTCAGGACATGAACTGAATATGGCGTACAATCGCAGCGGACAAAGTATACAATTAAGACCAATGCAAAACACAATGTGCCAAAGGGCAACCAAAGTTTTCTAAAGTGTTGAATCCTTGAAATTTGATAACAGACAATGCCTATAAAATAGGGGCAATATACAATACGGTGTATGTGGAACAACGAAGGTTGTGTATGCGAATACTGACGCGTTTCAACCCTTCGCGGGTCTTCTTCAGAGGATGGTTGTCCACTATAAAAAGGTCAACATGTATCAAACATAGCATCAAATTCAACAGTACCAAACCTATACATGTATATCATATAATGTAGCTGTCTGGGCTGCATAGTTACCTATTGCAGAATTTATGACGTTATAAGGGCAGTTCTAACATTGTAGAGTGTTTAGGGTGGTGCGATTTCTCCTCTGCTCTCTTGTCTCCCCTGTGTCAGACCAACCCCCAAGGGAGCGGGGGCGGTGGACCGAATGTGTCTTGCGAGGGATCACGTCTACCAGCCCCCCATATAGGAGAGGGAAGGAAAAGAAGGAGCAATAGGCAATCCAAACTGCACCCGGATAAGTTCACGTTAATGCTAAAAATAAAAAATGAAAAAAATGAAAAAAATAAATAAAATAAAGAGCGAGGGGTCAATTTGTTCATCCACATAGATTGGGAAATTCCCCAACTGTGGAGTTCTATAAGATTCTTGGATTGTAAATCCATGGGTGTGCAGAAGGGCGTTGCTAGAAAAAAGAAAAAAAAAAGGAAAAGAAGGGGAGTGGGAGGGGAAAAAGAGGGGAGGAGGGGGGTAGGGAAGAGGGAAAAGAAAGCATGTGAAGGAAAGGTGAAAAAGAAAAGAAGGAAAGAAAGGAAGTGAACTAAAATGTGTAGGTGAGACAGAAATGAACAGGAGAATAGCAAATGCCCTGCTGCCAATCATTACCCATGCGACATAGGGATATATGGGGGGAAAAAAACAAAACAAAAAACAAAAAAACAAAAAAAACAATAGGGTAACGGTACCGACGAACCACCAGTGGATGGACCAAGTGAAAAAATGGGGTGAGTGAGGGGGGGGGGGAAGACCAGATAAGCTGGATGAGAAGTGGGAAAAAAGGGGAAGTGGAAAAGGGGGGGAGAAAAAGGGGGGGGGGGACGGGGGGGAAGGGGGAAAGGGGGGGAGACCAAAGGAAAGAAAAAGAAAAAGAAAAAAAAGGGGGGGGGAAGAAAGGGGGGAGGGGAAAGGGGAAAAAAGAGGGAGGGGAGGGGGGGGAAGAAAGTAGGAAAGGGGGAAAGGGGAATGGATGGGGAAATAGGGTGGGGGGGGAGGGAGGGGAAAGGAAGGTGATGACAGTGGGAGAGAAAGTGCTGAGGAGGGGGAGGGGGGGAGGATGTGTGGGGTGAGGGGTGGTAGGGATAGGGAAGTGTAGGAATGTGGGGGGATAAGACGAAATGTGGGGGTGTGTATGAGATGGAAGGTGTCAATCAGAGAAAAAAAGAAATGTGAGGATTGAAAAGGAAGAAAAACCCTGGAAAAAACATACACAACACAACCAGCAAACAGTGAGAAGGACAAACAGTGCTAAAGTGCAAGGGTGGTGGCGGGACTAATTACCCAATCAAGTGGAACTGAATAAAAGGGTTGATATATTCCTGATTCTGAAAAATTAAAGTATGAATAGGAAGTCATGGCGAGATAAACAGTGATTTAGAAAAAAGAGCCAATTTGCTAAAAAAGTAGAAGCATTACAGTCATTCCGGGTGTACTTACCAATATGTTAGGTCAGTGAGTGCATTGCCTGGCGTCTCCAAACTGAAAAGGATCCAATAAAGTTCCCCTGGGATTTCTTGTATTTATGGGGAGTGTCAATTGACTAACTCCCATCAGGTGCAGGTATGTATTGCATCCCTCCCTCCTCCCCCTCCATTGGGGGAGACGAGCAGCACAGCTGTGCGCTCTGATGTGATCCCCCCGGCGTTCCAGAGAGGATGATACCTTCGGGCGTCCCCGTCTCTTCCGCCGCAACTGCGCAGGCGCCGCCACGTCACGCGCATGCGCACTAGGGCGCGCGCGCGTGAGTACGGCATCCGGAAGAGATCCGGGACGCTGCTGGCAGGGCGAGAAGCGCCCAACTCAAGGTGTAGCCACCTAGTGGGCGCATGTAGGAGACACCGGGCCCAGGTGTCTCCTGTCTCACCCTGCCAGGAAGACACAAAGGAGTACCCCCGCCCCAGAGGAGAAGTGCAGGCACTGAAGGGGAGGTAGCAGGGAACAGAGCCACACAGCCATGAATTTAATGCTGTGTGGGAATGGTAATGAAATACAACACAGACAGCCCACATCACATATTTGCAATGTGCTACATATATGGTCCGTGTAGTGTGAATTAGCTGCTGGCTGACCATATTTAACACATCGTACTCTGCATAGCATTGTTTGCTTCAACATGGTTAACAATTATAATAGCATTGTCCTCTTGCAGCTGCATAATCAAATAGCACATATACAAAAAAGAAAAGAAAAATTGTATAATACAAATGTTGTTACACGTAAAGAACTCCGAACTGTTTTTAGGCTAGATTTTTCTCGAAAATAAAACATTGCGAAGTATATGGTCCATTTTATTAAATCCCATAACATACACAGAGGTATACAGCACATGCATTCAAAGGTAATGAAGAGAATAATAATAGCATTAGTGGTTGTGCGTAGGAAAAACCAGGCAGTAGTATGCACAGAGCTGGAAACGTTGGTAGATGCTGTAGACATGTTGGGAAATGCGTTTCCAGAATTCCTGCCTGGTTTTCCCCACATAGTACGCACCACATTCACATTCCATTAGATATACTATTCCGCGAGTGCGGCAATTCACAAACTGTCTAGGTGTGAATGTGTTTCCGTTAGGTAAAACAAAGATTTTGTCTTGTTTAATGAGTGAACAGTATGAGCAGGGGAAGGAACCCACTGTGGAACAGTGCTTTAATCTCTTATTGTCATCGGTGTATTCACTCCGAACGAGCTTGTCACGTAGTGACATAGCTCTTTTGTACGTTATGGTGGGTTTTTCTTGAACAAACCCATGCAATTTGGGGTCATCTGCGAGGATGCTCCAATGATGCTCTATGATCTTTCTAATGGCCTGATGTTGTCGGGAGTAACGCATGATGATCCGGGTGGGATTACATTCAGTGCTTTGGGAGGGTTTAGATTTAAAAAGTAACTGAGATCTAGAATGTCCTATAGCTTGATTGTAAGCTTTTTTAAGGCAAGATCTACTGTAGCCCCTTGCTAGCAGTCGATTTTGGAGCCCCTCCGCTTCTTTTTTGAACAAAACGTCATTTGAACAGTTGCGCCGGAGGTGCAAATACTGTCCATAAGGGATCGAGTTCTTCAATGGGACCGGGTGAAAACTCTCAGAATGAAGGACCGTATTCCCAGCAGTTGTCTTACGGAACAAAGTGCTAGAAAGATGTCCTTCCGCAGTGACCGAGATGGAGACATCTAGAAAGGTGACACTGTGGGGGTCATGGGTCATCGTGAACCTCAAGTTTCGATCGTTCACATTGATCTTGTTAAAAAATTCAAATAGTTTGCTCTCGGGTCCCTCCCAGATGACGAAGACGTCGCCGATATACCTCAGCCATTTGGTTATATGGCTGGTGTACTCGACAAGGTCCTCGTCATCCAGGAGAGACTTCTCCCACTCCCCCAGGCACAGGTTGGCGTAGGAGGGGGCACAACAGGTCCCCATAGCCACACCCTGTACCTGGAGGTAGTGGGAGTTGTCAAAACAGAAGTGGTTATGATGCAGTATATAGTGCAGCCCATTCAAAATGAACCTGACCAATGCCGGATCATATTGAGAGTGCTGTTGCAAGGCCCTTTGCACAGCAGCCAAACCCCTAGAGTGGGGAATGCTGCTGTACAGCGCCTCGACGTCGATGGTCACCAAAATGTCATTCTCAGGTATCCTCAGATCAATAATGAGTTGTAAAAATTGTATTGTGTCCTTGACAAAGGAGGGCAGGGACAGAACAAGAGGTTGCAAGTGTGCATCTATGACACGGCTTAGGTTTTCCGATATGGCTCCATTGCCGGAGACAATGGGGCGGCCTGTGGGTTTTGTCGGGTTTTTATGTATCTTGGGTAGACTATAGAACGTAGCTACCTTAGGATGTGGAGTCCTGACAAATTCGTAGATATTCTTGGTAATTTCCCCTCTATAGAATGCACGATCAATCATATTGTAAAAGCTGGAATTGTATTGGTTGATGTTAAGGGCTGAGATTACTTTATACCATTCTTTGTTCTTTAATATGTCCAGACACATTGAAACTTAGTCGTCATTATTCATGACGACCACGTTGCCCCCTTTGTCCGAGGGCTTTATCACAATTTTGGGGTTTTTTTATGAGGCGTTGAAGGGCCAGGTTTTCCTCAACGGAAAGATTGGCCGGTTTAGATGGAATTTGTGATATGTCATGAATTGTTTGCCTTAAAAATACTGCTACATTGGGGTTAATGCTTGAGGAGGGGAATGTGGTAGAGGCCTTTTTAAACATCATTAGGGGATTTGGGGTCGATTTGTCCACCTCCTGCAGTAAGGCGTCCAGATCGATTTGGTCTATTAAATCCACTGTATTGTTTTCTTGGTAAAGGAGAGTTAGGTCTCGTGAGGCCCTACATTCCTTCACGCTGAAAGGAGACCCATCCACAGCGTCACCTTCCGAATCATCCTTTGCATGCAGGTATTTTAATAATAACCTGCGTGCAAAGAGTTGTAGGTCAGTGACTGTTTCGAAGACATCGAAGTGTTGTTCAGGACAGAAGGTTAGTCCACGGGATAAAAGTTGTATCTCACTAGGTAACAGATTGGTGGAGGATAGATTAACCACACTTAGGTGGTTTGTTGTATTCGCACCACGAAGGGGTCCAGACCCTTGCCTGTTTTGTTGGTTTGTGGGGACGCAGGTCCCCGAGATGAGTTTAAAGCTTTTTGTGAAGCTACTTTATTAGAGCTGACAGGAGGAGTAGGATATTTGGAAAATTCCTGTGTAGATGGGATGTTACTATTTGATTCGGGAGATGTTACCCTGCCCGCCTCCGCAGTGCAATCTTTTGTTGCAGTGCGGCCGGGTTGGGTATCGTGAGGGTCTACTTGTGTGGAAGCAGTATCCATCGTTTTTTAGAGTCGTGTTCAGGAGAATTCCTGAAGCTACGATCTCTTTTCTGTTGTGCTTTACTACGCATTTGGTTGCGTTGGGAGGAATTCTTTCGTTCGGGTTCAGGATCCGAGGATCTCCGAAATTTCAAAATTTGAGTAACCTTTTTGTTCTTGGGTTCCTGACGTGGTTGGTTATTAGATGGAGACACATAATTTTTCCATCTGTAGGCATATCCCTCCGAAAAGGCATGTTTGTCCCTCCAGAATTGCGTTTCCTTATGCAGAATGTTTTTGTTAAAGATTGAAAGATTTTCTTCCAAGCAAGTTTGAGATTCAGCAAACAGGGGGTGTTGGGCATATGGACTCAATGTTTGTTCCAATTTACTGATAACGCCATCTAAGAGGGCAATCTGTTTGCCGTACTCCCTAGACAAGATCGACATCATCTCCCTGGAGCACAACTTGAGATTGGCCTCCCATTCAGCCTTGCACTCATCGCTTATTAAATCAACATTTGGAAATATTTGGACACGTAGTCCATAGGGATTGATTTGTTCCTCGAGGTATCTGCCAAAACTTTTGACATGCCAAAAGAGGGCAGATTTTCTCTCGAGTACCTTAGTTAATTTTTGAAATAGTGATGTGATGGACAGGGTTTTTTGATCACCCTGTTCAAAGGAGTTCTCATAATGTGTCATTAGATTAGCCCAATCAGCTCCTGTAAATTTACTCATTTTGAGTCAGAGATTGCAGTCTATTAATAACTAGAGTGGATATTCAAGTAACCTAAAAGATGAAGTACAAAAAGAGAAAAACCATATACCAGGATCATGTATAACGCCTAAAAAGCCAGTTCACAGTTCATATTTAAACTCGAGTGCCAGAAAAACGGGGGAGGGTGTTTAACCACCCAAAAATCAAAACAAACAGCAAAAAGCACTCACATGAGTGTAGACGGGTAGGCCGCACACCCTATAAAGTGCATGAAAAAATACGAGAACCCCCTATCGGGGCTTTGAAGCAGCCAATAAAGTGCAGTATAGGTAGTTGAAAAAATTCAGTTTTATTGGTACAAAAAATATAAATAACATTAAAAAAAGTCACTGAGAATGAATACTGACTGTTAGAGTCAGGACATGAACTGAATATGGCGTACAATCGCAGCGGACTAAGTATACAATTAAGACCAATGGAAAACACAATGTGCCAAAGGGCAACCAAAGTTTTCTAAAGTGTTGAATCCTTGAAATTAGATAACAACAGACAATGCCTATAAAATAGGGGCAATATACAATACGATGTATGTGGAACAACGAAGGTTGTGTATGCGAAAACCTGACGCGTTTCGACCCTTTGCGGGTCTTCTTCAGAGGATGGTTGTCCACTATAAACAGGTCAACATGTATCAAACATAGCATCAAATTCAACAGTACCAAACCTATACATGTATATCATATAATGTAGCTGTCTGGGCTGCATAGTTACCTATTGCAGAATTTATGACGTTATAAGGGCAGTTCTAACATTGTAGAGTGTTTAGGGTGGTGTGATTTCTCCTCTGCTCTCTTGTCTCCCCTGTGTCAGACCAACCCCCAAGGGAGCGGGGGCGGTGGACCGAATGTGTCTTGCGAGGGATCACGTCTACCAGCCCCCCATATAGGAGAGGGAAGGAAAAGAAGGAGCAATAGGCAATCCAAACTGCACCCGGATAAGTTCACGTTAATGCTAAAAATAAAAAATGAAAAAAATGAAAAAAATAAATAAAATAAAGAGCGAGGGGTCAATTTGTTCATCCACATAGATTGGGAAATTCCCCAGGAAAGAAAGGAAGTGAACTAATATGTGTAGGTGAGACAGAAATGAACAGGAGAATAGCAAATGCCCTGCTGCCAATCATTACCCATGCGACATAGGGATTTTTTTTTTTTTTTTTTCCCCATATATCCCTATGTCGCATGGGTAATGATTGGCAGCAGGGCATTTGCTATTCTCCTGTTCATTTCTCTCTCACCTACACATTTTAGTTCACACCCTTTCTTTCCTTCTTTTCTTTTTCACCTTTCCTTCACATGCTTTCTTTTCCCTCTTCCCCCCCCCCCTCCTCCCCTCTTTTTCCCCTCCCACTCCCCTTCTTTTCCTTTTTTTTCTTTTTTCTAGCAACGCCCTTCTGCACACCCATGGATTTACAACCCAAGAATCTTATAGAACTCCACAGTTGGGGAATTTCCCAATCTATGTGAATGAACAAATTGACCCCTCGATCTTTATTTTATTTATTTTTTTCATTTTTTATTTTTAGCATTAACGTGAACTTATCCGGGTGCAGTTTGGATTGCCTATTGCTCCTTCTTTTCCTTCCCTCTCCTATATGGGGGGCTGGTAGACGTGATCCCTCGCAAGACACATTCGGTCCACCGCCCGCTCCCTTGGGGGTTGGTCTGACACAGGGGAGACAAGAGAGCAGAGGAGAAATCGCACCACCCTAAACACTCTACAATGTTAGAACTGCCCTTATAACGTCATAAATTCTGCAATAGGTAACTATGCAGCCCAGACAGCTACATTATATGATATACATGTATAGGTTTGGTACTGTTGAATTTGATGCTATGTTTGATACATGTTGACCTTTTTATAGTGGACAACCATCTTCTGAAGAAGACCCGCGAAGGGTTGAAACGCGTCAGGATTCGCATACACAACCTTCGTTGTTCCACATACACCGTATTGTATATTGCCCCTATTTTATAGGCATTGTCTGTTATCTAATTTCAAGGATTGAAAACTTTGGTTGCCCTTTGGCACATTGTGTTTTGCATTGGTCTTAATTGTATACTTTGTCCGCTGCGATTGTACGCCATATTCAGTTCATATTTTTTTCATTTTTTATTTTTAGCATTAACGTGAACTTATCCGGGTGCAGTTTGGATTGCCTATTGCTCCTTCTTTTCCTTCCCTCTCCTATATGGGGGGCTGGTAGACGTGATCCCTCGCAAGACACATTCGGTCCACCGCCCGCTCCCTTGGGGGTTGGTCTGACACAGGGGAGACAAGAGAGCAGAGGAGAAATCGCACCACCCTAAACACTCTACAATGTTAGAACTGCCCTTATAACGTCATAAATTCTGCAATAGGTAACTATGCAGCCCAGACAGCTACATTATATGATATACATGTATAGGTTTGGTACTGTTGAATTTGATGCTATGTTTGATACATGTTGACCTTTTTATAGTGGACAACCATCTTCTGAAGAAGACCCGCGAAGGGTTGAAACGCGTCAGGATTCGCATACACAACCTTCGTTGTTCCACATACACCGTATTGTATATTGCCCCTATTTTATAGGCATTGTCTGTTATCTAATTTCAAGGATTGAAAACTTTGGTTGCCCTTTGGCACATTGTGTTTTGCATTGGTCTTAATTGTATACTTTGTCCGCTGCGATTGTACGCCATATTCAGTTCACTCTAACAGTCAGTATTCATTCTCAGTGACTTTTTTTAATATGTTATTTATCATTTTTGTACCAATAAAACTGAATTTTTTCAACTACCTTTACTGCACTTTATTGGCTGCTTCAAAGCCCCGATAGGGGGTTCTCGTATTTTTTCAATTCTAAACATTATTATGGAGATCTGACGAAAAAAAAAAAAAAATTCATAAGATCACGAGAAATAATAAAGAAATCAGGTTGTCAGAACCTGTGAATATTAGCAGCAAAACAAATTCATTATTCCAGCATTATAAAGAAGAGAATGCGCTGCTTTAAAAGATTTTAACATTTGCAGTGTGACGAATGTGCTATCTCCATTACGAACGCTAGTTTTACCAGGCCGAGCGCTTCCGTCTCGTAATTGATTCAGAGTATGCGTGGAACTTTATGCGTTGGAATTGTGTACACACGATCGGAATTTACGAGAACAGATTTTGTTGTCGGAATATTTGAGATCCAGATCTCAAATTTTGTTGGTCGGAAATTCTGACGGAAAATGTCCATTGGAGCCTACACAAGGTCAGAATTTCCGACAACAAGCTCCCATCGAACATTTGTTGTCAGAAAATCCGATCGTGTGTACGTGGCATTAGAAGGACCACCCAACTTGGAGGAATATTCCCTATATGCAGTATTACAAGTATTAAGAACAATTGTGGCTTGGATTTCCCCTTAAAATCCATACCAGACTATTGACTTGGAGGGGACCCCACGCCATTTTTTAAAATTGATTTTTCATTTATAATATTGCCGGGAGCAGGCAATACATTACAGCCGCGAGCAAGTTTACATGACATTTTTTCTTTTAGAAATGTCAGTATTACTACCGTATGTTCTACACATCGCACAGATGTGTCACTTTGCAGGCAGACTAAGGGAACACCCCCCCCGAACGATATTTAAAGGAATATTTCATTTTTATTGTTTCACTTTAAGCATTAATAAAATCACTGCTCCTAAAAAAACGATTGTTTTAAAAACTTTTTTTTTCATTGATACACGTCCCCTAGGGCAGTACCTGGGTTCCGATACACTTTTTATGGCAATAACATGCATATAAGCCTTTAAAACTTTAAAAGGGTTTGCATGTTCGCTAGAACTTTTTGCCTGTTCGAGGTGTTCTGGTGCGAACTGAACCAGGGGTGTTCGGCCCATCCCTACTAACAACATTTCATTCACAAAAGTCCTTCACCAGAATCTCCTTTAACCACTTTTTACATGGTTTTAATCCTCTTCGTGACCAGAGAATTTTTTGCTAATCAGAGCTGCGCTAACTGGCAAATGAGTGGTCACTCAACACTGTACACAAATGAAATTTTTAGCATTTTTTACACAAATATAGCTTTCTTTTGGTGGTATTTGATCACCACTCTTTTTTTTTTAAATTTTTTTATAAATTAATTAAAAATTTAAATCTTGAAAAAAAACAACATTTTCTACTTTCTGTTATAAAACATATCCAATAAAAAAAGGCACATTTCTTCATCAGTTTAGGCCAAAATTTACAGACTATGGTGTATATACTGGAATTTAAGCAGCTATAAAAGCTATACTGTAATGGTGGTGATCAGGGACTTATAATGAGATATAAAGCAGGGGGGAAGGGAGCACTCACATTTGCCACATCTGTCAATTAGAGGGGAGAAAAAAAGGATACTCAGAGAGTAGCCTGAAATCGGACTTTAAAGGCATGGAAACAATGGAAAAGTAGAAAAAGTAGGTAATATTTATTGAAAAAAGAAATAACATAGTATCTACACAATATTCACAAGCATTAAAAATCATATAAGATGATACAGTTTGTACAAAGAGCCCTTGTGCGTCTACACGTTTCGCTGTGAGGCTTCTTCAGGACACGATCAAGGTTCAAAAAGATGGCACAGAGAAAAAAAGAGAACAAATCTCACTATCTTCTTATCCAATTGAGCCTCATGTACAAATATCCAGAACGTTTTTGATACTATTCAATGTATGGACTATTCTCACAAGGTTGCGAAAAAATTACCGGAATGCCACTAAATCTGATAGTAGCCAGGAATAGAATACCATTCGAAAACTATTCAAACAGGGGCATAAGGCATCTTGCAAATAAAGGGATCATATTCAAAGATCCAGGGTCCAGTAAAGGAAGATGGAACTGCAAAAATACTTGGGAGGTAGCCCACGTCCCAACTGTGCATCAAGCCCCGCAGAAGGGTAGTAGATGCATACACGTGATGAGAGATAGCCCCAGGGAGACAGCCTGGTGCTGTACACAAGTACATGTAAAGCCATGCCTTTAAAGTCCGATTTCAGGCTACTCTCTGAGTATCCCTTTTTTTTCTCCCCACTTATACTGAGACTTTGATAGTGTGGTGAGCAATATGGCACTAACAAGCACTATCTGGGAGGGTCTCTAACTGACACTAACATTAATACAGTGACCAGTGAAAATACTGTACACTATCACTGTACTGACACTGGCTGGGAGGGGTTAACGTCTAGGGGCAATCAAGGGGTTAACTGTGTGACTAACAGGTTTAATGTGTGTAATGTGTGCTGCTTTTACTTTACTATCTGGCTGTTTTTTCTCCCTAATTTGCAGGGAGAAGAAACAACCAGATTGCTGTTTACAATACATAGAGTTCTGTGTTTTTGTAAATACAGAACCCTGTGTGTGATTGGCCACAGCCAATATCGTTGACTGAAATCAGCTGCCAAACTCGTGCTGTGTCCAATCACAGCATGGGTTGTCAGTGGGCAAAGGCAGTCAAGCTCCAAACCCGTACAGGTATGTTGTCCGGCCTGCCTGTGCCACCCACTAGCATTAAATCTACTGTGAGTGGGTGGCAAGTAGTTAATATGCAATCTTGGTCACACACTAACAGCTGTTTACATGACAAGTATCCTGAGCTTCAGACTTTCTAGTTTGCCATAAGCACAGTTCAGACAATGGTCTTACCTTCCAGGTGACAAACAGCACCCACCTCTCTAGAAGCATGCTGCAGGAATGACCAATCCCTCTCCTTGGGGGTCTAACACACATTCTACCAGAAAGTCCTTCGGCCCAGCAGATTATATTACATGAGATAGACTTGATCTAATCTAGTTAATTGGTCCTTGCTAGTTACAGTTTATTAACTAAACAGTATAGTTTTTTGGTTGTCTGCTCTTACCTAATTATTACATGCTCAGTAGGGATGAGCCGAACACCCCCCAGTTCGGTTCGCAGTAGAACATTTGAATGGACCGAAATTTTGCGCGAACTTTTGAACACCATTAAAGTCTATGGGACTCGAACGTGAGAAATCAAAAGTGCAAATTTTAAAGGCTAATATGCAAGTTATTGTCCATAATAGGGTTTGGGGACCCGAGTCCTGCCCCAGGGTACATGTATCAATGCAAAAAAAAGTTTTAAAAACTGACGTTTTTTCGAGAGCAGTGATTTTAATGATGCTTAAAGTGAAAAAATAAAAGTGAAATGTTCCTTTAAATATCATGCCTGGGGGTTGGGAATAGTATGCCTGTAAGGTGGGGCGTGTTTCCCGTGTTTAGAACAGTCCCTGCTCAAAATGACATTTCTAAAGGAAAAAAGTAATTTAAAACTGCTTGTGGCTTTAATGTCATGTCTGGTCTCAGCAATATGGATGAAAATCAATGAGACCCCCCCCAGCCCATTACCAGCCCCTTTGGGTCTTGTATGGATATTAAGGGGAGCCCTGCACCCAAATAAAAAAAGGAAAGGCGTGTGGCCCCCAGGCCCTATATACTCTGAACAGCAGTATACAGGTGTTGCAAACAAGACAGGGACTGTAGGTTTGTTCTTAAGTAGAGTCTGTTTGTAATTTTGAACTGGTACATTTTTTACATGTAGCTCAAGCCAAAAAATCTATTTTTAAGCTTTTTGGAAAACATAGGGAAGGATTATCACCCCTGTAACATTTGTTTTGCTGTCTGTACCCCTGTTCAGAAGTTTTCACCTCACTTTCTGTCCCAATGACAATTGGATTTTGAAAATTTGGGGTTTTTAATAAAACAAGGAACTTATACAGGAGAGAATTTCCCTTCCTAGGGGTAGATTTCCTCTCACTTCCTGTTGTCTCCTTCCGTTTGCAAGTAGGAGTCGTTTGTAAGTTGTAGGGATGAGCTTCGTGTTCGAGTTGAACCCATGTTCGACTCGAACATCATCTGTTCGCCCGTTCGCTGAATTGCGAACGATATGGGCCGTTCGCGCCAAATTTGTGTAGCGCGTCACGGCCCATAATTCACTGCGGCATCGCAGTGTATTGCTAGCTGATGATTGGCCAAGCATGCACTATGACCCGCATGCTTGGCCAATCACAGCGCCGTCTGAACAGAGAGCCGTAATTGGCCAAAGCCAAGGAGGCTTTGGCCAATTATGGCTCAGGGGATTTAGCACAGGCCCCACACTATATAAGGCCGCCTGCACGGCGGCCCTGTGTAGTGTGTGTTCCGGCGTTCATAGATAGAGAGAGAGAGGGACAGACAGTGTCATTTGATTTGAGTTAGATAGATTAGGCAGAACAGTCAGTCAGTTAGCTGCACTTACAGTGTATTGTGTATATATATGCATCCCAGGTGTTGCATATATATACATATATACACTGTATTCAGTTTAGCTAGATCCGTTCCTGTTATCTTCTTACTGACAGGCAGGCTTGTCTTGTTACAGTATTTACAGCTACCTGAAGAAAATTGCTGGTGTTCTTTTGATCCTATTAGTACCACAGTCAGGCAGCTAGACTATTTACAGTTAGTGCAGTGCGTCCTGCTCACAGTGTTCAGCTAAAAATACAAGTTAGTGGGGTGCGTCCTGCTCACAGTGTTCAGCTAAACCTACAAGTTAGTGGGGTGCAACCTGCTCACAGTGTTCAGCTAAACCTACAAGTTAGTGTGGTGTGTCCACCTCACAGTGTTCAGCTAAACCTACAAGTTAGTGTGGTGCATCCTGCTCACAGTGTTCAGCTAAAACTACAAGTTAGTGCGGTGCGTCCACCTCACAGTGTTCAGCTAAACCTAGAAGTTAGTGCGGTGCGTCCTGCTCACAGTGTTCAGCTAAAACTACAAGTTAGTGCTGTGCGTCCTCCTCACAGTGTTCAGCTAAACCTACAAGTTAGCGTAGTGAGACCTCTGCACAGTGTTCATCTAAAGCTACAAGTTAGTGCAGTGCGTCCTGCTCACAGTGTTCAGCTAGATCCGTTCCTGTTATCTTCTTACTGACAGGCAGGCTTGTCTTGTTACAGTATTTACAGCTACCTGAAGAAAATTGCTGGTGTTCTTTTGATCCTATTAGTACCACAGTCAGGCTGCTAGACTATTTACAGTTAGTGCAGTGTGTCCTGCTCACAGTGTTCAGCTAAAACTACAAGTTTTAGCTGAAGATGCCATGTGGTGCTTGAGCTGGTGTGCTTGGGGGACAGGAGCCACACTGGGGCAGAGGTTCTGTCAGCTCTGCAGGGGCAGGTTCAGAGGTGGTTGACGCCACGCCAACTTAAGGCAGGAATGGTGGTTTGTGACAATGGCACCAACCTCCTCTCTGCCCTCTGACAGGGACAAATGACCCATGTGCCCTGTTTGGCTCACGTCCTTAACTTGGTGGTGCAGTGGTTCTTGGGCAGGTACCCAGGCTTACAGGATGTCCTATGGCAGGCCAGGAAAGTCTGTGTGCATTTCCGCCGGTCATATAATGCCAGTGCTCTGCTGATGGACCTCCAAAAGGAGTTTAACCTGCCCAAGAACCGCCTAATCTGTGACAGTGGGCCATGATCAAGCCATGCATGCACTGTCCTGTCACCATTTGAGGAGGCCACGAGGATGGTGAGCAGTGACAGTGCATGCATCAGTGACACTGTCCCCATTGTCCACCTGTTGGAGCACATGCTGCGTGGAATAATGGACAGGGCACTTGAGGCAGAACAGAGGCAGGAAGAGGAGGACTTCCTTAGCTCTCAAGGCCCCCTTTATCCAGACAGTGTTCCTGCGTGCCCGCCGATCACACAGGAAGAGGAGGAGGAGGAGGAAGATTGTGTCAGTATGGAGGTGGAGCCTGGCACTCAGCATCAGCAGCAGTCTTTAAGGGATCAGTCCCAAGAAACACATGGACTTGTATGTGGCTGGGAGGAGGTGGCTGCGGACCATGTCGTCCTTAGTGACCCAGAGGACTCCGGACCGAATGCCTCAGCAAACCTATGCTGCATGGCCTCCCTGATCCTACAAAGCCTGTGTAAGGATCCTCGTATTCGTGGTATCAAGGAGAAGGACCAATACTGGCTGGCAACCCTCCTTGATCCACGTTACAAGGGTAAGGTTGCGGACCTTATCTTGCCATCGCAGAGGGAGCAGAGGATGAAACATCTTCGGGAGGCCTTGCAGAAAGGTCTGTGCAACGCGTTCCCAGAGACTGAGAGGTTACAAACTCCTGTTTCTGGACAACGTGTTGCTGAGGCTTTGGTCAGTCAAAGAAGGAGCGGTGGAGAAGGTGGCCGTCTGACCGATGCGTTCAGACAATTTTTTGGTCCGCAGCCCCAAGGTATGATCGGTTCCAGCAACCATCGCCAGCGCCTGTTTTACATGGTGCAGGAATACCTAGGGGCAAGATCTGACTTGGACACCTTTCCCACCGAAAATCCTCTGGGTTACTGGGTCTTGAGGATGGATCACTGGCCAGAGCTTGCACAGTATGCAATTGAGCTACTGGCCTGTCCTGCATCCAGCGTTCTTTTGGAACGCACATTCAGTGCTGCTGGAGGCTTTGTAACCGATCACAGGGTGCGTCTGTCCACCGACTCGGTCGATCGACTGACCTTCATAAAAAAGAATCAGTCTTGGATCACCACCAGCTACCAAGCACCTGATGCTGATGTAACCGAATAATTTTTTTTGAAATCTCAGATCCCTTCAAAGACTGCCTATGCTGATGCTGAGTGACTATCCCTGAGTAATTATCCTCTTCCTCCTCAATCATCACGCTGATAGCTCGTAAGAACATTTTTGGTTCTGGGCGCCACCACCAGTGCCTAAGGCCCAATTTTTCATCCCCTGTTTAACAGGGGCGTGTAATTACAATTTTTGATGCAATACTTTGCAGCAGGGCTCGTTTCTGCGTTACAACTAGAGTATCTGTGAGGGGTTGCAGTGTTGTGGCACCAGCACCAGTGCCTAAGGCCCAATTTTTCAGCCCCTGTTTAACATGGGGCATGTAATTACAATTTTTGATGCAATACTTTGCAGCAGGGCTCATTTCTGTGTTCCAACTAGAGTATCTGTGAGAGGTTGCAGTGTTGTGGCACCAGCACCAGTGCCTAAGGCCCAATTTTTCAGCCCCTGTTTAACAGGGGCCTGTAATTACAATTTTTGATGCAATACTTTGCAGCAGGGCTCATTTCTGCGTTCCAACTAGAGTATCTGTGAGGGGTTGCAGTGTTGTGGCACCAGTGCCTAAGGCCTAATTTTTCAGCCCCTGTTCAACAGGGGCATGTAATTTCAATTCATGATCTAATATTTCACAGCAGGGCCCATTTCTGCACCCACCAAGAGCGAGTGAGGACTTACAGTGTTGTGGCACCACCACCACCAAAGGCCAAATTTTTCTGCCCTTGTTCAACAGGGGCATGTAATTACAATTCTTGATCTAATATTTCACAGCAGGGCCCTGTGAGGGCTTACAGTGTTGTGGCCACAACAACACCTAAGGCCCAAATTTCTGCTGAGTATATAGGGCAGGCCCCTACTTTCAAACATCTAACTTACAAACGACTACTACTTGCAAACGGAAGGAGACAACAGGAAGTGAGAATAAATCTACCCCTAGGAAGGGAAATTCTCTCCTGTAAGAGTTAATATGGGAAAAACATTTCTCCTTTCCACTGATGCTTTCCAATCCTTGTTCCACAAAAACCCCCAAATTTTCAAAAAACATTTGTCATTGGGACAAAAAGTGAGGTGAAATCTTCTGAAGAGGAGGAAAGACAGCAAAAAAAATGTCGCAGGGGTGATAACCCTTCCCTATGTTTTCCAAAAAGCTTAAAAAAGATTTTTTGGCTGGAGCTAAACACGTTAAAATTGTACCCGTTAAAAATTACAAACAGATTCTACTTAACAACAAACCTACAGTCCCTGTCTTGTTTGCACCGCCTGTATACTGCTGTTCAGAGTATATAGGGCCTGGTGGCCCCACACCTTTCCTTATTTTAATTTGGGTGCGGGGTTCCCCTTAATATCCATACAAGACCCAAAGGGCCTGGTAATGGTCTGGGGGGTACCCATGCTGTTTGTCTCACTGATTTTCATCCATATTGCCAGGACCCGACATTACATTAAACCCGCAAGTAGTTTTAAATGAGATTTTTTCCTTTAAAAATGACATTTTGTGCAGGAACTGTTCTAAACACGGGAAACACGTGCCACTTTACAGGCATACTATAGACACACCCCAGGTACGATATTTAATGGAATATTTGACTTTTTTTTTTTACTTTAAGCATCATTAAAATCACTGCTCCCGAAAAAACAGCCGTTTTTAAAAGTTTTTTTTGCATCGATACAAGTCCCCTGGGGTAGGACCCGGGTCCCCAAACCCTTTTTAGGACAATACCATGCAAATTAGCCTTTAAAATGAGCACTTTTGATTTTGAACGTTCGAGTCCCATAGACGTCAATGGGGTTCTAACGTTCATGCGAATTTTCGGTCCGTTCGCAGGTTCTGGTGCGAACCGAACCGGGGGGGTGTTCGGCTCATCCCTAGTAAGTTGGTAGGGATGAGCCGAACACCCCCCTGTTCGGTTTGCACCAGAACGTGCGAACAGGAAAAAAGTTCGTTCGAACACGCGAACACCGTTAAAGTCTATGGGATACGAACATGAATAATCAAAAGTGCTAATTTTAAAGGCTTATATGCAAGTTATTGTCATAAAAAGTGTTTGGGGACCTGGGTCCTGCCCCCAGGGGACATGGATCAATGCAAAAAAAAGTTTTAAAACTGGTTGTTTTTTCAGGAGCAGTGATTTTAATAATGCTTAAAGTCAAACAATAGAAGTGTAATATCCCTTTAAATTTCGTAGCTGGGGGGTGTCTATAGTATGCCTGTAAAGGGGCGCATGTTTCCTGTGTTTAGAACAGTCTGACAGCAAAATGACATTTCGAAGAAAAAAAGCCATTTAAAACTACTCGCGGCTATTGCATTGCCGGTCCGACAATACACATAGAAGTTCATTGATAAAAACGGCATGAGAATTCCCCACAGGGGAACCCCGAACCAAAATTTAAAAAAAAATGATGTGGGGGTCCCCCTAAATTCCATACCAGGCCCTTCAGGTCTGGTATGGATATTAAGGGGAACCCCGTGCCAAAAAAAAAAAAAAAACGGCGTGGGGTCCCCCCAAAAATCCATACCAGACCCTTATCCGAGCACGCAACCTGGCAGGCCGCAGGAAAAGAGGGGGGAATGAGAGAGCGGCCCCCCTCCTGAACCGTACCAGGCCACATGCCCTCAACATTGGGAGGGTGCTTTGGGGTAGCCCCCAAAACACCTTGTCCCCATGTTGATGAGGACAAGGGCCTCATCCCCACAACCCTGGCCGGTGGTTGTGGGTGTTAGGTACCTGGTAGTTGAGCCTGACTGGTAGAAGGAGACCTCTCTTAAACGCTGGTTCAGGAGCCGCTGGAAGTGAGAACAGTGGTCTCCTGAGCGCAGTGGGTAGGAGGGCCTGATGCAGGGTCCAGCAGAAGCAGATACCGGAACTGGAAGGATGTCCCTCAGGGATGGCTGAGCTGCGGATGCAGGTAAGCTGGTTCAGGCCGGGAGGCAGGCAGACAGATGCAAAGACAGCAGCTGGATGCAAAACAAGCAGGCTGGGAACAGCGTCACAGGACACAGGCAAACAAGGTCAGACAGTCCGTTTTGGCAGGAGATCAGGCAGGTATAGACAGGAGGGATGATCCAAGGATAGTCAGGCAGGCAGGAGTTCGGCAACAGGTAACAGAATAAGCAAGGTCAGGCAAGCCGGGTCAGATAGGAGACTGGAGAATGGTCAGACGTAGCCGGGTCACTAGCAAAATAACAGATAGGCAGATACAGGAACTTCAGGTGCAGAGCTGCAGACGAACAGCACCTGACATGAGCACCTGTCACTCTTTTAAAGGGACCTTGGCGCCAAAACAGCGCTAGCGCGAACGGGCGCGCGCACGGGCGCGCGCGTACCCACGAACGCGCGTACGGGCACACGCGGGAGCGCTCCGGCGCCCCCTGGTGGGGAATTGAGCTGAAATGTCCTAGAAAGACCCCTCGTGCACCTGCGTGCACGCAGATTCACCCGACGGCTACTGACATGCCCCTGACATTGCCCCCTCCCAACGGGCAGCCTCCGGATGCCCAGATAACTCTTCTTTTCAGGATGGGCAGAGAAATAGCAGAGAAATTGGCATGAATATTACAGTCAGGTTCCCATGAGTTATTTTCCGGACCATACCCCTTCCACTTAATTAAAAACTGTACTTGCCCAGACCTCTTTCTGCAGTCAAGGATGGCTTCCACTTCATACTCCTCATTGCCGTCCACCAGAACTGGTTCAGGGACTCTGGTGCCCCTATCAGGAAAAGGATCATCTACAGCAGGCTTCAAGAGTGATACGTGAAACACAGGGTGTATCTTAAGTGAGTCAGGTAAGCATAATTCGTAAGACACCTCGTTAATCTTCCTTTTCACAGGGAAAGGCCCAATAAATTTAGGGGCAAGCTTCTTGAAAGGACATGTCAATCTAATATTATTGGTAGACAACCATACCTTGTCGCCAAGCTGAAGGTTTAGATCTCCTCTTCTTTTCTGATCAAAGAACCTCTTATTGTCCGCTTGGGCCTTGGATACCGCTTCCTGCAAGATCCGGTTATTACGACTGAGGAACTGCACTGTGTCCTGGACCGCTGGAACTGATGATTCTGAAAGAAAATCTGGTAAAAAAGATGCATGAAACCCATAATTGGCAAAGAAAGGGGATTGACCGGTGGCAGAGTGGCTGGCATTATTGTAAGCGAATTCCGCTAGGGGCAGCAAGGACACCCAATCATCTTGCACAAAAGATGTAAAACACCTAATGTATTGCTCCAGAGTCTGATTTGTCCTTTCAGCTTGCCCATTTGTTTGGGGATGTATGCTGAGGACAGGGCTAGTTCAATTTTCAGATTTTCACAAAGGGCTCTCCAAAAGCGTGAAGTAAACTGTACCCCCCTATCGGACACTATATTTGCGGGGATTCCGTGTAACCTGACAATTTCCCTGATGAACACACAGGCCGTCTCCACAGCAGAAGGTGTTCCTTTTAGGGGCACAAAGTGGGCCATTTTGGATAGCCGGTCAACGACCACAAGGATCGCCGAACATCCCTCAGAACATGGCAATTCAACTATAAAGTCCATTGCTATCATCCTCCAGGGCCTATCTGGTATAGGCAATGGTCTTAGCAGTCCCCAAGCTCTGTTCCTGGGAGTTTTATTCTGGATGCAAACAGAACAGGAGTTGACATATTTTCTGCAAAATTCCTTCAAGTTAGGCCACCAAAAGGTGCGCTGCACCAGCTCAAGGGTCTTACGGACCCCGAAATGTCCTGCAAGTGGATGGTCATGCAAAAGTGTCAGCACCTTGACTCGGACGCTCTCTGGTACAAAAATTTGACTTCCCCTCCATAATAGTCCATCTCGAGATGTTAAAGAGGACCCCTGGAGACTTGAAGGTTCTGGGGATGCTTCTCTGTTCATGGACAGAAGATCTGTTTGAAGGAGAAGAAAACTATTTGCCGGCAGGATAGTGTCAGGCACAGAAAAGTCTTTAGGATTATCAAACATGCGCGACAGCGCGTCTGGCTTTACATTTTTGGATCCCGGCCGGTAGGTGATATGGAAACAAAACCGTGTAAAGAATAGAGCCCAACGCTCCTGTCTGGGTTTTAGTCTCTTAGCAGATCTTAAATATTCAAGATTTTTGTGATCCGTATAAATCAGTACTGGGTGGACTGCGCCTTCAAGCAAATACCTCCATTCCTCCAAAGCTGTCTTGATAGCAAGTAGCTCCCGGTCCCCCACATCATAGTTCCGCTCAGCCGGTGAAAGTTTCCTAGAAAAGAACCCTACGGGATGCATCAGGTCCTTATTGCCTTGCCGTTGGGAAATAATAGCACCCACGGCTACTTCGGAAGCATCAACCTCCAGAATAAAGGGCAAGGATGGGTCAGGATGGCTAAGAATCGGAGCTGACGTGAAACGTCTCTTTAACTCTTCAAAGGCCCCCTGAGCCTCCGGGTTCCAGTGGAAACGAAGATTCTGCTTAGTTAGCTGCGTGATGGGGGAGATGATGGCAGAGAACCCCCTGATAAACTTCCTATAAAAGTTTGCAAACCCAACGAAGCGTTGTACGCCCTTCTTGTCCATGGGTGCTGGCCATTCTAACACAGCAGACACCTTCTGAGGATCCATTTTGATGCCGGTTGGGGAGATCACTAACCCCAGGAACTGAATCTCCTTTTGTTCAAATTCACACTTCTCCGCCTTAGCATACAATCTGTGCAGGCGGAGTCGGGCCAGGACTTTACGAACATGTTCCCTATGTTGCTCGAGTGAACTGGAGAAGATTAGAATATCGTCCAAGTAGACGATTAGAAAGATGTCCAGGAAATCTTTAAACACATCATTGACCAGATGCTGAAACATGGCAGGAGCATTGCAAAGGCCGAAGGGCATGACTAGGTATTCATAGTGTCCGAAACGGGTCCGGAAAGCCGTCTTCCATTCATCCCCGGCCCGAATGCGGACCAGATTGTAGGCCCCTCTCAGATCTAATTTGGTAAAGATGATGGCAGACCTTAATTTTTGGAACAGTTCAGGTATTAGAGGCAACGGATAACGGTTTTTGACCGTAACTTTGTTTAGCTCCCGATAATCCACACAAGGGCGAAGCGTTTGATCTTTTTTGGAGACAAAAAATATTCCCGCAACAGCTGGTGAAGTGGACTGTCGGATGAAGCCTTTTTCAAGATTTTCGTTTATGTAAACTTTAAGTGCTTCTTGTTCTTTTTCAGAAAGCGGAAAGATGCGCCCAAAAGGAATCTCAGCTCCAGGGAGCAACTCAATTGGACAATCATAGGGACAATGGGGTGGCAGAGAGTCTGCTCCCTTCTTGCTGAACACATCTGCAGATCTGGGTCAATGTCCATACAAAGTAAGGTAGCCGCAGAGTTAACGGGTTCAGGTAGACAATGTCTTTGGCAATAGGGTGACTGAAACTTGATCTCGCTCGTGGCCCAGTTAACAAGAGGATTGTGGGCCTGGAGCCAGGGCATACCCAAAATGATTGGGAAAAGAGGGGATGAAATAACGTCCAGGACTAGGATTTCTCGGTGCTGAGATGAGCAGGTAGCAGACAGAGGAAGGGTTTCTTGAGAGACCTGTCCAGATCTTATATGGGACCCATCGGCCTAGAAAAATTGAAAGTCTGTGTGTTTTATTCTTTAAAGGAAGATCTTGTTGGGTAGCAAAAACAGAGTCAACAAAGCAGCTACATGCCCCGGAATCAACAATGGCGTTGACTTGAATTGTTCTTACCTGGAGCTGTAATGAGAGAGGGAGAACAAGTTGAGTGGCATTGGCTGTTAAAGCGGATAAACTGGTTGGAGTCGAAGAAAAACACTTACGGATCTTTACTGGGCAGTTGTTCACATAGTGGCCCGTCCCGCCACAATAGAGACAAAGATTCAGTTGGCGCCTGCGGGCCCGTTCTTCAGGGGTCAGAGTAGTACGCATAAGTCCCAGTTGCATAGGTTCAGGAGCATCAGTTGTTTGCTTGACTGAACTTGGACCGGCAGAAGGTAGATACCGGGAGGCAGGCAGCGGGGCTCTTGCGGTCATCCACATAGGCCGCGTTTGTTGAGAAGATCGTTCAGACCGGCGCTCACGAAGGCGTCGATCAATTTGGATGGTAATAGCAATGAGCTCCTCCAAGGTGTCAGGCATTCCTACCCGGGCAAGTTCATCCTTAAGACCCTCAGATAGCCCCATGCGGAACTGGTGGCGCAAGGCTGCATTGTTCCATTGAGTGTCCGCGCTCCAGCGTCGAAAGTCCATAACATAGTCCTCGGCCGGCCTACGGCCTTGCTGGAGCGCGAACAAAGCTGCCTCAGCGGTGGCAGCTCGCTGAGGGTCCTCATATAGCTGGGCCATGGCTTCAAAAAAGGCGGGTAAAGACTGAATCTGTATAGCGTTGGTTTCAAGCAGGCGGTGGACCCAGGTCTGGGGTTCCCCCTGGAGGAGGGATATGACAAATCCCACTTTGGTAGCTTCCAAGGAGAAAGTCCGTGGCTGTAAGCCGAAGTAAAGTTGACAAGCGCTGCGGAAAGCCAAAAACTTGGTACGGTCACCAGAGAACTTTTCAGGAACAGGGACTCTTGGCTCCGGTGGAAGCATGACCACAGAGGGTGGTGCAGCAGCCTGTACTGGAGCGGCTGCGGTAGCAGGAGCCACACCACCTGGACCACTGAATTTTAACACTTGACCCTCCAGTCTGTTGTAACTGTCCTGTAAAGTCTTTACTGCTTGGGTGAGGGCTGCTAAGTGCGTGCAGATCTCCTTGATGGGAGAGGTCTCTCCTGCAGGCTCAGTCATGGCTGTTCGTACTGTTAGGTACCTGGTAGTTGAGCCTGACTGGTAGAAGGAGACCTCTCTTAAACGCTGGTTCAGGAGCCGCTGGAAGTGAGAACAGTGGTCTCCTGAGCGCAGTGGGTAGGAGGGCCTGATGCAGGGTCCAGCAGAAGCAGATACCGGAACTGGAAGGATGTCCCTCAGGGATGGCTGAGCTGTGGATGCAGGTAAGCTGGTGCAGGCCGGGAGGCAGGCAGACAGATGCGAAGACAGCAGCTGGATGCAAAACAAGCAGGCTGGGAACAGCGTCACAGGACACAGGCAAACAAGGGCAAACAGTCCGTTTTGGCAGGAGATCAGGCAGGTATAGACAGGAGGGATGATCCAAGGATAGTCAGGCAGGCAGGAGTTCGGCAACAGGTAACAGAATAAGTAAGGTCAGGCAAGCCGGGTCGGATAGGAGACTGGAGAATGGTCAGACGTAGCCGGGTCACTAGCAAAATAACAGATAGGCAGATACAGGAACTTCAGGTGCAGAGCTGCAGATGAACAGCACCTGACATGAGCACCTGTCACTCTTTTAAAGGGACCTTGGCGCCAAAACAGCGCTAGCGCGAACGGGCGCGCGCGTACCCGCGTACGGGCACACGCAGGAGCGCTCCGGCGCCCCCTGGTGGGGAATTGAGCTGAAATGTCCTAGAAAGACCCCTCGTGCACCTGCGTGCACGGAGATTCGCCCGACTGCTACTGACATGCCCCTGACAGTGGGGGTCTGCGGGCGGGGGGCTTATCGGAATCTGGAAGCCCCCTTTAACAAGGGGACCCCCAGATCCCGGCCCCCCCTGTGTGAAATGGCCTACCATTTCACTAAAAAACTGTCAAAAATTTTAAAAATGACAAGAGACAGTTTTTGACAATTCTTTTATTTAAATGCTTCTTCTTTCTTCTTTCTTCTATCTTCCTTCATCTTCTTCTTCTGGTTCTTCTGGCTCTTCTGGTTCTTCCTTCGGCGTTCCAAGACTGATTCATTTTTATGAAGATCAGCCGATCGATCGATTCGGTGGACAGGCGCACCCTGTGATCGGTTACAAAGCCTCCAGCAGCACTGAATGTGCGTTCCGAAAGAACGCTGGATGCATGACAGGCCAGTAGCTCAATTGCATACTGTGCAAGCTCTGGCCAGTGATCCATCCTCAAGACCCAGTAACCCAGAGGATTTTCGGTGGGAAAGGTGTCCAAGTCTGATCTTGCCCCTAGGTATTCCTGCACCATGTGAATCAGATGCTGGGGATGGTTGCTGGAACCGATCATACCTTGGGGCTGCGGACTAAAAAATTGTCTGAACGCATCGGTCAGACGGCCACCTTCTCCACCGCTCCTTCTGTGACTGACCGAAGCCTCGGCAACACGTTGTCCAGGAGGACCAGGAAATTGTAACCTCCCAGGCTCTGGAAACGCATTGCACAAACCTTTCTGCAAGGCCTCCCGAAGATGTTTCATCCTCTGCTCCCTCTGTGATGGCAAGATAAGGTCTGCAACCTTACCCTTGTAATGTGGATCAAGGAGGGTTGCCAGCCAATAACGATCCCTCTCCTTGATACAACATATACAAGGATCCTTTCGCAGGCTTTGCAGGATCAGGGAGGCCATGCAGCGTAGGTTTGCTGAGGCATTCGGTCCAGAGTCCTCTGGGTCACTAAGGACGACTTGATCTGCAGCCACCTCCTCCCAGCCATGTACAAGTCCATGGGTTTCTTTGAACTGTAAATGATCCCTTGAAGACTGCTGCTGATGCTGAGTGCTAGACTCCACCTCCATGCTGACACAATCCTCCTCCTCCACCTCGTCCTCTTCCTGTGTGATCGGCGGGCATGCAAGAACACTGTCTGGATAAAGGGGGCCTTGAGAGCTAAGGAAGTCCTCCTCTTCCTGCCTCTGTTCTGCCTCAAGTGCCCTGTCCATTATTCCATGCAGCGTGTGCTCCAACAGGTGGACAAGAGGGACAGTGTCACTGATGCATGCACTGTCACTGCTCACCATCCTCATAGCCTCCTCAAATGGTGACAGGACAGTGCATGCATCCCTGATCATAGCCCACTGGCATGGGGAAAAAAAAACAAGCTCCCCTGACCCTGTCCTGCCATAGTCGCACAGGTACTCATTGATGGCCCTCTGCTGCATGTGCAGCCGCTGCAGCATGGCCAACGTTGAGTTCCACATGTCAGAGATTAGGCAGTTCTTGGGCAGGTTAAATTCCTTTTGGAGGTCAGCCAGCCGAGCACTGGCATTATATGACCAGCGGAAATGCACACAGACTTTCCTGGCCTGCCTCAGGACATCCTGTAAGCCTGGGTACCTGCCCAAGAACCGCTGAACCACCAAGTTAAGGACGTGTGCCAAACAGGGCACATGGGTCAGTTGTCCCTGTCGGAGGGTGGAGAGGAGGTTGGTGCCATTGTCGCAAACCACCATTCCTGGCTTAAGCTGGCGTGGCGTCAAGCACCTCTGAGCCTGCCCCTGCAGAGCTGACAGAATCTCTGCCCCAGTGTGGCTCCTGTCCTCCAAGCACACCAGCTCAAGCACTGCATGGCATCGGCTACGGAGCACCGCTGGTTCTGAGGATAAATCAGCTCAGGAAGAGGCCATGGAGGAAGAAGAAGAGGAGGGGCGTGGAGGAGAGAGGTGTGGCAGAATCACCACTAGTTGAATTTTGGAGGCGTGGTGGCAGAACAACCTCCAACACTATGGCACCCTGTCCTGCATCCTTCCTAGCTGCCATCAGAGTCACCCAGTGCACGGTGAAAGATAGGTAACGTCCCTGTCTATGCCTGCTGGACCATGAGTAAGCGGTAATATGCACCTTACCGCTGACCGCCCTGTCCAGCGAGGCATGGACATTGCCTTCCACATGCCGGTAGAGAGCCGGAATCGCCTTCCGTGAAAAAAAGTGGCGTTTGGGAACCTGCCACTGAGGTACCGCACATTCCGCAAACTAACGGAAGGGGGCAGAGTCAACCAACTGAAAACGCAGTAGTTGAAGTGCTAGCAATTTAGCCAAGCTAGAATTCAACCACTGGGCATGTGGATGGCTGGGAGTGAACTTCTTTCGCCGGTGGAGCAACTGGGGTAGGGAAATCTGCCTGCTAGAAACGGACGTTTGTGTACCGATAGCAGATTGCCCGCAAGTACTTGGCAATGGCACACCTAATTCTACACCTTCATTCCTCTCAGTGCAGGTTTCTGAGAGGACTGAAGGTATAGTGGGGTTGATGTCTGATTAAGCATGTGGTGCCCAAGCTTATCATAGCTGTCTAGTCCACGCTTGATACGCTTCAGACATGTGTTGCAAATAGCAACGGTGCGATCTGCAGCACACGTCCCACACCAAAGAACTTTTGGAATAACGTGCTGAGTCACCAGTGCCCTGCACTTGTGGAGCTCTGTGGTGTTATTCAGTCAGTTGGCTGTCCTGAAACGGGCCCCTGGAGGGCATCCTGCCTCATTGGAGATGTGCCTCCTCCTCCTCTGCCTCCTCCTCCACTCTCCTATCAGGCACCCACGTAGAGTCAGTGAGCTCATCATCCCCTCCCTCCTCGTCACTGGAGCAAACTTGGCAGCATGCTGCAGCTGGGGGAACATGACTGCCAGTTTGTTGTCCTCCTTGGGCAACCCCTTTCTCTGGACTCAAGCTTGGTACCTTATCGGAGCCTTCAATATGCTGCGCATCCTCCTGCAGCATGTACCCGACACTGTGGTCGAACATTTTGGGGGACTCTTACGGTGGGGCTAGGGAATTAGTAACTGATGATGACCTCGAGTCCAAGGAATAGGCCACTTTGGCACCTGCATTGGCAGCTAAGGTAGCCTGGGTGACAGAGGATGAGGAGGATGAGGATGGCTTGGTCATCCACTCTACCAACTCTGAGGCATGTTGTGGCTCAACACGGCCAGCTGCAGAGAAAAAGGACAAGCGTGCCCCACGGCCATGTGCTGATGAGGATGCACCGTGTCCACTACCAGCACTGTTGACTCTAGACACAGAGCATGCTTGCCCTCTTTTATTGGCCTGTGACTGTCTGCCTCTCCTTGTTGGCTTTCAATACATACTGTCTTTGATGTATTGGAATAGGTACACAAGGAATGGCCTGCAGTGAGATGTAGCTGCACAAAGCTGGGATGTATATATATACTAATTATACTGCAGCTAGCTGAATCGCCTGCCTGCCTGTAGTATTATTAGGAAGAAAACAACAGGAATTGTCTGCAGTGAGCTTTAGCTGCACACTGTGCTCAGTATATAGTACACTAATATACTGCAGCTAGCTGAATCAATTGCCTGCCTGTGGTATTATTAGGAAGAGAACACCATACATTGTCTGCAGTTATCTTTAGTTGCACACTGTGCACAGGCTACAGTACACTGACTGAAAATACTGCAGCTGCCTGCCTAAGGCATTATTCGGAAGAGAACACCAGCAATTGTCTGCAGTTAGCTTTAGTTGCACACTGTGCACAGAATACAGTACACTGACTGAAAATACTGCAGCTGCCTGCCTGTGGTATTATTAGGAAGAGAACACCAGCAATTGTCTGCAGTTAGCTTTAGTTGCACACTGTGCACAGGATACAGTACACTGACTGAAAATACCGCAGCTGCCTGCCTGAGGTATTATTAGGAAGAGAACACCAGCAATTGTCTGCAGTTAGCTTTAGTTGCACACTGTGCACAGAATACAGTACACTGACTGAAAATACTGCAGCTGCCTGCCTGTGGTATTATTAGGAAGAGAACACCAGCAATTGTCTGCAGTTAGCTTTAGTTGCACACTGTGCACAGGATACAGTACACTGACTGAAAATACTGCAGCTGCCTGCTTGTGGTATTATTAGGAAGAGAACACGAGCAATTGTCTGCAGTTAGATTTAGTTACACACTGTGCACAGGATACAGTACACTGACTGAAAATACTGCAGCTGCCTGCCTGTAAGTATATTAGGAAGAGAAAAACAGGAACGGATCTAGCTAAACTGAATACAGTGTGTATATATATATATATATATATATATATATATATATACACATACACAACACCTGGGATGCATATATATACTGAATCCACTGACTGCAGCTAACTGACTCGCCTGCCTGCTCTATCTAACTCAAATGAAATGACACTGTCTCTCTCTCTTTATCTCTCAGCATGCCGGAACACACTACACAATTGGTCAAAGCCACACTGCCTTTGGCCAATTATGGCTCTCCATTTTTACCGTGCTGTGATTGGCCAAATCATGCGGGTCATAGTGCATGCTTGGCCAATCATCAGCCAGCAATGCAGTGCGATGCCGCAGTGAATTATGGGCCATGACACGTCACTCGAATTTAGTGGGAATGGCCCATAATGTTCGTAATTCAACGAACGGTCGAACGGCCGATATTCGAGTCGAACTTATGTTCGACTCGAAGCTCATCCCTAATGCTCAGTGGTAGACATTAACCGCTTGATATCTGCGCTATAGCCGAATGACGGCTACAGTGCGGACCTTAATTCCCGGGAGGCCGTCATATGACAGCCTTCCCTGTGCACGCGCCCTGCAGGGCGCGCACCGAGTGCGATGTGATCACCGAGTCACTGAGACTCGGCTGATCACCGATCCGAGTAAGGGGCCGGTCCCGGCCCCTTACCATGTGATCAGCTGTCAGTCAATGACAGCTGATCACATGATCAAAACAAAAGCTCTGTGATCGTTTTTTTTTTCTCCTCGCGCTGACAGTGCGAGGAGAAAAAAAAGCTGATCACGGCTCATTAGCAAGGGACATCGGTCCCGAAGAGGAGGAGGCAATAATGCCTCAATTGTGCCACCAGTACCCCCTGCCAGTGCCACCTGACATTGCCACCTGACAGTGCCCACAGTGCCCACCAGTGCCACGTATCAATGCCCATGAGTGCCACCTATCAATGCCTACAAGTGCCACCTATCAATGCCCACAAGTGTCACCTATCAATGCCCACCAGTGGTGCCAATCAGTGCCACCTAGCAGTGTTGCCTTTCAATGTACCAGATCAGTGCCCATCACAGCCACCTATCAGTGCCCACCAGTGCCGCCTCATCAGCGTACATCAATGAAGGAGATAAATTACCCTTTTTAAAATTTTATAACAGAATATTAAAAAAAAAAAAAAAAATTTTTTTTAAAATTTGGTCTTTTTAGATTTTTTTAATAACAAATAAAAACCGCAAAGGTGATCAAATACCACCAAAAGAAAGCTCTATTTGTGGGGAAAAAATGATAAAAATTTCATTTGAGTCCAGTATTGTATGATCGCGCAATTGTCATTCAAAGTGCGTCAGCGCTGAAAGCTGAAAATTGGTCTGGATAGGAGGGGGGTTTAAGTGCCCTGTAAGCAAGTGGTTAAACAATAATCCTTTCAATATAAACAAGTATATTATTTATAGGGCTAGGTCTCTTCTTAATGAGGGTTTATTAACAATTTAATATACAAACAAAACAAAATAAAACATCTATTTAGTTGGATGTTTCAGAACACCAAGCCATTTACTAGAAAATGAAATATAATTTTGTTTTGGGGGTATAAGCTGTGTAGTTAAATGCTGTTCTGTGTATGAAAACATGGTCTGCTAATAGTTAGTTATTTTTGTGTTCAGACATTTATACAGCTGCACAGTTTGACAAATACATTTCTGGACTAGAACATTAACCTATTGCAGAAACAGATGAAGAAAAATTAAGGTAAGAAGCATTTTAATATGGCACAGACATGCTTTATGAGCACTGATTCATTAAAACATCTCGAATAAGACAATGCATCAGGGACTGTTTATATAGATATCGATTTAGCCTAAAAAGTAATTGCTAGGCAGAAATAATACTTTATAAAAAAACAAAAAAAAAAAACCTCAATTGACAGAACAATACAGTCATTATTTGCCATAAATCTTCTGTGTCTCTCTTGCATAATATCAAAGGAAATATACAAACTGATGGAATGGACTTTGTGAATTACTGTAGTAGGTCACATATCAGAATGACTAAATCACATATTATTGTAAGTATAAAAGGACCTTTTCTTTCCTGTGCTTTCCAAGTTCTCTCATGTGATGAAAAGCTCATTAAAAAGGAAGTAAACCCTGATGGGTTTTACTTCCTCTTTTTTTTACCTGCAAAGTAAAAGCATAATGGGATAGTATGCATCTCATACTAGCCCATTATGTTGCCGACTCTGTGACATCACTCCCACGCATGCGCGTGGGAGCCCGACGGTCATGGCACAGGCCCTATAGAAACTGCGCGATAGTGCCCTTTCTTTAGTGCGCATGCGCCGATGACCTTGGCGAAAGCGTATATGGTAAATATCTCCTAAACCGTACAGGTTTAGGAGATATTTCCAGTACCTACAAGTAAGCCTTATTACAGGCTTACCTGTAGGTAAAAGTGATAAACATTACATGGTCTTAGTCACATGATCATATTTTCTGACTACCAAGTGTTAGTATTTTGTGCCATAAGAGACTGTTGGAAAGTAAAAACATTCCGGAAGACTAATATAATGACTAATCACTTAAAGGGAATCTTCACCCTGAAAAGTAACTTTCTTCCTCTCCTACCCAGCCCTACTCTGCTACAGACACTACAAGAATCTCTCTTTTTTTATATGCTAACTTTTTTTCATTGTAGAGGTTGTGGCCCGCCCCCCACCCTCCCTCCTCACCTAGCAGAATGATGCGCAGTGCCCCTGGTACCTCCTGTGATATGTGACATGTCATCAGGAAAACGTGCCCAGAAGAGACGGTAGCTTCCTAATGACATCTTGGAAGAAAATGGTAGTGCAGGACCTGAGCCCAGCTGCAGAGAACTGGATTTGAGCAGTTCAATGCGCTGGGTGGCTGAGTATCTGAACTGTGCACAACCCAGCATCAAGCAGGCAGGACAGAGGCGTGACTAGAACCTTCAGGGCCCCGGTGCAAGAAACCATGATACCTTGTCTCTCTTCCATCCGAGCCCTGGGCTTCCAATTTTGGGAGGGTGTCCATGGACATCCTCCCAAAACCGCGCTTCGCACATGCCCCCTGGGACATGCATCCAGCGAAATCACATCGGCCCTTTACCATGTGAACAGCTGATCACATGCAAACAGACTTGCCGGTTATCCGCAGCCCTTTCCTCTCACGCTGTGTTTGTGTTAGGAAAGGACTGCCATTAACTGTCAAGAATGTCAGAAAATTGTTTACACGGATAATCAGTGCCCCAATCATCAATGCCACCTATTAGTGCCCATCAATGCTGCTTATCAGTGCTCATCAATGCCGCCTATAAGTGCCCATCAATTCCGCCTACAAGTGTTACCTATCAGTGCTCATTAATGCCGCCTATTAGTGCCCACCATTTCTGCCTATCGGCACCACCTATCAGTGCTCATTAATGCCACCTAACAGCGTCCATCAGTGCCACCTATCAGTACTCCTCAATGCTGCCCATTAGTTCCCATCAATACTGCCTGAGTTCTGCCTATCAGTGTTCCTTAGTGCCCATCAGTGCCACCTATCAGTGCCCATCAATGCCACCTATCAGTGCAGTTTATCAGTGCACATTAGTGCCTCCTATCAGTGCCCATCTGTGCCTCCTATCAGTGCTCATCAGTGCCCCATATCAGTGCCTTCTATCAGTGCTCATCAGTGAATCCTAACAGTGCTCATCAGTGCCTCCTATCAGTGCCCATTAGTGCCTTCTATCAGTGCTCATCAGTGCCTTCTATCAGTGCTCATCAGTGCCCATTGGTGCCTTCTATCAGTGCCCATCAGTGCCTTCTATCAGTGCCAATCTGTGCCTCCTAACAGTGCTCATCATTGCCTCCTATCAGTGCCTATAAATGCCTCATATCAGTGCCTTCCATCAGAGCTCATTAGTGCCTCCTATCAGTGCCCATAAATGCCTCCTATCAGTGCCTTCTATCAGTGCCCATTAGTGCCTTCTATCAGTGCCCATTAATGCCTTCTATCAGTGCCCATCAGTGCCTTCTATCAGTGCTCATCAGTGAATCCTAACAGTGCTCATCAGTGCCTCCTATCAGTGCCCATAAATGCCTCCTATCAGTGCCCATAAATAAATCAGTGCCTACCTGTGCCACTCAGTGCCTTCTATCAGTGCCTATTAGTGCTTTCTATCAGTGCCTTCTATCAGTGCCCATTAGTGCCTTCTATCAGTGCCCATTAGTGCCTTCTATCAGTGCTCACAGTGCCTTCTGTCAGTGCTCATTAGTGCCTTCTATCAGTGCCCATAAATGCCTCATATCAGTGCCTTCTATTAGTGCCCTATATCAGTGCACTTCAGTGAATCCTAACAGTGCCCATCAGTGCCTCCTATCAGTGCCCATCAGTGCCTATAAGTGTCCATAATTGCCTTCTATCAGTGCCCATTAGTGCCTTCTATCAGTGCCATCGTTCTATCAGTGTTCATCAGTGAATCCTATCAGTGCCCATCCATGCCATCTGCCTTCTCAGGACAGCATGGCTCTGAGCGGAGAGTGTGTCTCTCATGGAACAGCAGCATAGAGACACTCGCATTGACAGTTCTATTTCCCTGTCCGTCTGTCCTCTCTTGCATGGGATGACAAAGGACACAGCTGATCTGCTCCCCCTTCTCCCCCCTCCCCTGTGTGCTCTGTGGGAAATGTGAGCTTGTTAGCTTCACACTTGACTGCCCGTAGAGCACACACAGGAGAGGGGAGGGGGGAGAAGGGGGAGCAAATCAGCTGTGTCCTGTGTCATCCCATGTGAGAGAGGATGGACGGAGAGGGAAATAGAAATGTCAATGCCGGTGTCTCTGTGCTGCTGTTCAATGAGAGACACGCTCTCCGCTCAGGGCCATGTGAATAGCAACCCCGCTGGGCCCCCTGACAGTGACAGAATGCCAGGGCCCCATCACAAATGCGACTGCTGCGACCCTGGTAATTCCGCTACTGAGGCAGGGGATAAAAATACATAAATATGGGGGGGCATAGGGTGGTGAAGCTCCTCTTTAAATAAATAGCAACATAAACACATGAGTGTGGTATAGACAAAGGGGCCACCAAAGCTATATTTATGTATAGGCAGAAGCCTTGTGTAGGGATCTGCTGCCCTCTACTGTCTGAATTTGTAAATGCCTATAAATATATTATGTATGCACTCCCTGCCTCTGGTTGTTGGCTTTGAAACCCCAGAAGGAAGATGTGGAAAAAGAGAAAGAAAGTCTCAGCCATATGTCCTGTCCATGCAGCTAAATCAGTGCCCTTCAATGCCACCTATCAGTGCAGTTTATCAGTGCACATTAGTGCCTCCTATCAGTGCCTTCTATCAGTGCTCATCAGTGCCTCTTATCAGTGCCCATAAATTCCTCCTATCAGTGCCTCCTATCAGTGCCCATAAATGCCTCCTATCCGTGCCCATTAATGCCTTCTATCAGCGCCCATTAGTGCATTCTATCAGTGCCCATTAGTACCTTCTATCAGTGCTCATCAGTGAATCCTATCAGTGCCCATCAGTGCCTCCTATCAGTGCCCATCAGTGCCTTCTATCAGTGCCCATTAGTGCCTTCTATCAGTGCCCATTAGTGCCTTCTATCAGTGCCCATCAGTGCCTCCTAACAGTGCCCATCAGTGCCTTCTATCAGTGCTCATCAGTGAATCTTAACAGTGCTCATCAGTGCCTCTTATCAGTGCCCATAAATTCCTCCTATCAGTGCCCATAAATGCCTCCTATCCATGCCCATTAATGCCTTCTATCAGCGCCCATTAGTGCATTCTACCAGTGCCCATTAGTACCTTCTATCAGTGCTCATCAGTGCCTTCTATCAGTGCTCATCAGTGAATCCTAACAGTGCCCATCAGTGCTTTCAATCAGTGTCTTCTATCAGTGCTCATTAGTGCCTTCTATCAGTGCCCATAAATGCCTCATATCAGTGCCTTCTATCAGTGCCCATCAGTGCCTTATATCAGTGCTCTTCAGTGAGTCCTAACAGTGCCCATCAGTGCCTCCTATCAGTACCTCCTTCAGTGGCCATCAGTGCCCACCAGTGCCTCCTATCAGTGCTCATCAATGCCTCCTATCAGTGCCCATCAGTGCCTCCTATCAGTGCTCATCAGTGTCTCCTATCAGTGCCCATTAGTGCCTTCTGTCAGTGCCCATTATTGCCTTCTATCAGTGCCTTCATTCTATCAGTGCTCATCAGTGAATCCTATCAGTGCCCATCCATGCCGTCTGCCTTCTCAGGACAGCGCAGCTCTGAGCGGAGAGCGTGTCTCTCATGGAACAGCAGCACAGAGACACTCCCAATGACAGTTCTATATCCCTCTCCGTCTGTCCTCTCTCGCATGGGATGACAGAGGACACAGCTGATCTGCTCCCCCTTCTCCCCCCTCCCCTGTGTGCTCCGCAGGAAATGTGAGCTTGTTAGCTTCACACTTAACTGTCCGCGGAGCACACACAGGAGAGGGGTGGGGGGAGAAGGGGGAGCAGATCAGCTGTGTCCTGTGTCATCCCATGCGAGAGAGGATGGATGGAGAGGGAAATAGAAATGTCAATGCCGGTGTCTCTGTGCTGCTGTTCAATGAGAGATGAGAGACACGCTCTCCGCTCAGGGCTGTGTGAATAGCAACCCCGCTAGGCCCCCTGACAGTGACAGAATTCCAGGGCCCCTTCGCAAATGCAACTGTTGCGACCCTGGTAATTCCGCTACTGAGGCAGGGGATAAAAATAAATAAATAAATATGGGGGGGGGGTGGTGGTGGTGAAGCTCCTCTTTAAATAAATAGCAACATAAACACATGAGTGTGGTATAGACAAAGGGGCCACCATAGCTATGTATAGGCAGAAGCCTTGTGTA
Organism: Aquarana catesbeiana; assembly: GCF_042186555.1. NCBI lineage: Eukaryota > Metazoa > Chordata > Amphibia > Anura > Ranidae > Aquarana > Aquarana catesbeiana. Next base: position 171,738,809 of record NC_133327.1, on the reverse strand, counting down.
GGGATCTGCTGCCCTCTACTGTCTGAATTTGTAAATGCCTGTAAATATATTATGTATGCACTCCCTGCCTCTGGTTGTTGGCTTTGAAACCCCAGAAGGAGAATTTGAAAAAAGAGAAAGAAAGTCTCAGCCATATGCCCTGTCCATGCTGCTAAATCCTGGACCAGAAGAGACTATTATTAACTACTAGGGAGGGACTAAAGGCTGACTCTGAGTTCTGGTGCCACACCATTGTTCCTGTGGGTGAGAATCTCCATTCCAGGCTGGTCGAACAATAGTTGGAGGATTTGTAGAAAATAGGTTTGTGGATGATGGACTTTATAGGCATAACACAAGTATATATTAAAAAATAATATTTATTACAAAAATAGAAATAGGCCAATTGCATAGGATTTCATTCACAAAAATTGCCCTTAAGCATAAACAACACAATATATAATATTATATTTCTATATATACTTTAATGCTTATAAACACAGATCGGTTTAGAAGTGATGTGAAGATCTGTTTCCCTGAATTCCCAGCTGCGCTGTGTACACTATTCTCTGCTTACCCTTCCCCTTCGTCTCTCGACTACAATGTAAGTGGGAATCTGTTTATATTTACGCATTGACAAGCTCCCCCCATATGGCCCATATTGCTATTATTATTATGATTATTCACGATTTAATTAGTGCCAACAGTTTACGCAGCGCTTTGTTATTGATATTATAGATTAACCATCTAAATGTTACATTCGTTCCCATAATCGGCATGCACTACGATCGATCCAGGTCTGGTAGGGATTCCACTAAGCTGGGGGTGGTTGTGTGGCAATGTTGAATTCACCAAGGCAATAATGTTATATGATAATGCTAAACAAATGAACAAATGTGATGATTTTAATTGGGGGGTCTGTGGTCTCCTCGGATGAGGGGTGTCCTCCGAGTCTTTTCTCCCCTATGTAAAAAAAATAGGTATACTTAGCACACAGATATTTCATGGCAGAAATAGGAATATGAAACATTGCTTGGAAGTGGGGTGCAATTGTCTATTTTGGCAGAGTTCCAAGATGTGGAATTTTTAGTGTCCTTTGTCAAGCTTCAATACTTTACCTGTTTTGTACAAGCTTCACAGATGGAGACACCCCTATAGTATACACTGGAGCACCTGTGTGGGCCCCCTAATAAAAAGGGTGTTATTGTGTCCCACACTAGAGCTCCAGCATCCAGATGTGAAAACTGCTGCTGAGTGTCCTCTCCTTACACAGAATCTAGTTTGCATTTCATTCTAGTTACAAACCCATCTACACAACCAAATTATTTGCAGACAAGTAGGCCATAAAAAATGTGGGCAAATGCATATGGCCAAAACAATGGTGTTTTCTAGGCCGAACGAACAATGTTTGATACAAACGAATAATGTGCCCATGAACATGAAAGTTGCCATTTTAAACTGGATAGCAGTTAAGAAAAGCACATGGAGCAGCACAAACGTAATAAACATAAAGAATAGGAACACAGCACAACAAATTACTTTTTTGCAGCACTCTCCGGATCTTTCTGTACTGCTCGTGCTCTCATAATTTGAGGTCCGACCACCGCTTCCTGAGCTGATCTTTAGATCGTCGTACCCCGAAATTCTGGTGCAGACTCTAGACCACTTTCGCCATTATCTTGGCCTTTCGGACATTAGGGTTGGGGTAAGGTCCATACTTCCCATCATAGTCGGCCTAGTTCAGGATGTCGACCATCTCCAACATCTCCCCAAAGGACATATTTGAGGCCTTAAATCGTCTCCTTCTGGATCCGGACGTTTCAGGCTCCGGCTTTCCTCCACCTCCTCGTTGGTGTAATTATCTGACACCTGCTCTGACTCTGCCATGTGCTCTTTCCCCACTGCGACGAACGAGAAGGGGCGGGGAATAGACTAGAAAGAACGTCAGGGAGGGGCGGAGTTTCACGCATGCGCAGTGTCCATAAAGTGTAACACGCGTGCGTAGTGCGTACGATCTGTGAGCGGAGGAAGGAGTAACGGAGGCACCGATTGTGATTGTAAAGATAAGATTTAACATTGGGCCTATACTGCTTCTAGATTGAAGCCTGTATTTGCACAAGTTTAGAAGACTTTAGGCTGACATTAGGGTTTGTCTTGTGTTGTGTCTTGCAGTGAAAATGGATATCTTGAAAGATAAGGACTTTATGCCAATCTTCATTGATATGTTCAGGGAGCTGCCCCGTCTATGGCAGATAAACCACCCTAATTATAATAACCAAACAAAGAGGAAGGCAGCGCTGGATAATTTGTTGGAATTTGTGAAGACGGTGATCCCCACGGCAGACATCACCTATTTGAAGATCCTAATTGGTGGCCTGAGGAGCACTTATCTAAGGGAGCACAAGAAGGTCCAGGATTCCCAGAGATCAGGAGCTGCAGATGACATTTATGTCCCCAGACTGTGGTACTATGACAGACTGCATTTTCTGGCAGGTCAGACTGAACCCAGACCAGCACTCTCGACTCTTCCTTCCACGCTTCCTTCCCCCCAGCTGAGGCTTCTAACGCCCAAGCTGGGCCTTCCAGGCAGCAACATGTGGAGGAGCCCAGCTTGAGCCAGGTATAGCATTCTTCTAAATATTTCTGGTTGTCCAATCAATGATATTAAATATATGTTAGTTTGGATTGCTAATTTATGATTGTGATTGATGAAGCAAAAACTAAAACCATGTCCCTTTTTCATACACATAGAAGTCTCAGCCAGGAGGTGGCCGGGCCAAGCAGGCTGCCCGATACCCAGGTCCCTCCCCTACACCTGCAAAGAAAAACTGTCAGGAAGAGGAGTAACCTGGAGGAGGCTGCAATGGGCCTATTTTGGAAGTCTACAGAGGCCCTGAGAACCCCCCACACTGTGGAGGAGGAATTTGCTGGCCTAACTGCCTGCAAAATGATGCAGATGGAGGAGGGCCAATGACTCCTGTGTGAGTTCTTAATTTTGGAAGCTCTCAATAAGGGGTTGAGGGGCCAAATAACATGTGCTACCCACATTTGTGACCTCACACATAGTCCTCCTCCTCCTCCTTCTCCAGGTCCTACTCCTCCTCCTCCAGGTCCTACTCCTCCTCTTGCCACATCTCCAACACCAGAGCCACAACCGGGGAGAAAGCGTGGAAGGAAGACCAGAGAGTGATGACCTGGGTTCAGTCTGGTCTGGCAAAAGATGCAGCCTCTTGTAGTACCACAGCCTGGGGACACAGATGTCATCTGCTGCTTTCAGGATCTCTGGGACTTCTGGACCAGACTGCACTCCCTTAGATATGGACTCCTCAGGCCACCAATTTTGCTGGAAAATAATTGATGTGTGCCCTGGGGGTCCAAGGCTTCGCCAATTTATGATGTTTATCCAGCGTTGCCTCCCTTTTTGTTTGGTTCTGAGCCCTTAATAAAGGAATTTTTGGTTCAATTATACTCGCCTATGTGTGTTTTCCTTCAAAAAGGACAGTTTGTTTGTGAGGAGGCAGGTACATTTAAAAAATACAATGTAAAATTAACAAGGGACACCAAAACCAAGCAACCTTCTTGAGATTAAATAATACAAGATAATAATGGTGTCGTGGTAACTTGACACACAAAACACACCCAAAAATATTATGGAGTAAAACCAATTTAAAAAAATACAAAACCAAAATAAAAAATATAAAAAACAAATTTGGTCAGATGTGACAAATCAAAATATATTGAGGCAATCACAATAAATAATAAAGAAAGAAGTTTGTGAGAACTCTGTGTGAATATGAGCAGCAAAACTACTTCATTCTTCTCACATTATAAAGAAGAAGAGAGTGCGCTGTATTAAACCATTTTTTACATTGCAGCGTGACGAAAGTGCTCTATCCATTCTGAGCGCTAATTTTACCAGACCGAGCTGTTCCGTCTTGGAATTTCTTCTGAGCATGCGTGGCACTTTGTGCGTCGGAATTGTCCACACACGGTCGGAATTGACGCGATCGGATTTTGTTGTCGGAAAATTTTATATCCTGCTCTCAAACTTTGTGTGTCGGAAAATCCGATGGAAAAAGTCAGATGGAGCCCACACACAGTCAGAATTTCTGACAACACGCTCCGATCGCACATTTTCCGTCGGAAAATCCGACCGTGTGTACGAGGCATTAGAGTTGAATAGCTCCAAGCAAAATCAAATCCACCTTGGTCAACACCAGTACCCAACTTACCTTCTTTAATATTAAGGGCATGTTTCAATGCAAAAAACACAGATGTCTGACTTGCAAACATGTTCAACATTGCCAAAAGGACTTCACAACCAAAGGAAAAACCTGATTCCAGATTTTTATACTTGCTCATTGAAATTCGTAATTTACTGCCTGTCATGCCCCTGCAGTTTATTACATGTTGGCAGTAGTGTTCGTACCATCAGGAAGAGCTTTGGCGAACATTGACACTTTGTAGAAGAAAGCAGGGACAAACATAGTGTACCCAGACTTTTCCTGGAACGCCATCAAAAATCCTATGAGGGACTCAGAGTCTGGATCATTGAAGCCATTCCAGTAGCCTATCCCCACCAGTAAAAAATGGCTCAGACAGGGGGCTGAATCATCCCTGTACATGTGTATATCTTCTGCCCACTCCATTGACATGGTCATACTTATGTTCAGTTTTAGTTTCCTGTTCTTTTCCTGTTGGCATTATATAGCATATAGTACCTGATCACTTTCTCGTGATAAAATTTAAGGGTACCACGGTCCTTCTCATACTACAGAATGTTGCTGTTTGCTATGGTGCATCTTTGCTACCTCCTTCTTTTCGTTTTCTTTTTCCTTTACAAACCACACAGTATAAAGGTATTATTGTATCTTCCCATAACTACCCAAACCATTTTAATATGTTTATTAACTCTTTAATGTAGCCAATTTCTATATATTGTTTTTATGTCTGTTTTTACCAATTTATGGCAAATTTGCTAATGTACAGTATTTTCTTTTTTTTTTATAAAGGACCCTTATTGTCTTTTTTTTTTTATAAACATTCACTGACTGTCAGTATACCTAACTGTTAGTAGATATCGTCTTTGTATTTTTATGGTGATTATGTTTTTTTCATTCTTAATTTTTACAATATCCTTTGAAGTTATTTTCCATTATATTGCTCGTTGTATAGTTTAGTATATGAGGTTTCCTTTAATGGGCAATAGAACATTTGATTCCATTAAAAATTATTGCGGTGCTAAAAAAACACAGTTCAAAAGATATCTGAAGAGTGGGAGGAATCCAATCACCAAATGTAGTGTGAAGATGTAGAGAAGTCACTCGTCTCCACGTGATAATGTAGTCTGCTTACCAGAAGGTAATAAGGATTAGGCATGAATGGTTACAGTCGACATTCCTGATCCGTTCGCCTGCGTCTCAATTTCTGCCCCCTTTGCACACTGCTGCTGGAACAGGAAGTGAGAAGTTTTACCCCGTTAGGGACAGAAACATCAATAATCCAAATCATTTCTATATGCATGTGATGAGCAGGTTCTTGGTGTATCCCGAAACGTTTGTACTCCCTTTTAGTTGCTTATTACGGTTGGTTTTACTACATACACCTTCAGATCCATGTCAAACCATAGGGGATGATTGCTATTTTTATTTCTACTCTACGTGCACTAAGGTTTATGATGACTACATGCCTGAAAGTCATAATTCTGAAGTGATCATTGGGAGTTGTATATACATGAAGGAAGTTATATGGAGGTTGTTGTCTGACGAGGGGTTCCGGTTGGCTGGCTTCGCTGGATGCTATTGAGAGATAACCATTCATGCCTAATCCTTATTACCTTCTGGTAAGCAGACTACATTATGACGTGGTGACGAGTGACTCCTCTACATCTTCACACTACATTTGGTGATTGGATTCCTCCCACTCTTCAGATTTCTTTTGAACTGTGTTTTGGTGATTGGATTCCTCCCACTCTTCAGATTTCTTTTGAACTGTGTTTTTTTAGCGCTGCAATAATTTTTAATGTGACTTTTTGTTTGATATCAACGAACTTTGCTGGCTGCTTGCTCTTTTGGGTTCAGCGCAAATTTTTTCTGTTTTGTTTGCTAATAGAACATTTGATTGCCCAGTACTGACATGCTGGCTTTCTGGCTCTCCATCCGGGTCCTTTCCATAAATACCACCCCCACGGCCTGATGAAGGAGCACGCATTCTCCAAATGCGTGCCACGCCCCCCGCTCCCAGCACCCAGTGCCTGACATGATCACCACCTCCCCAGGGTTCTCAGACTGTCCAGGAAATGCTGGAAGCCACCAAAACTGCTGGAGACTCAATCCATTGCGGGACAGAGCATGCATACCAGCGGCCAGCTACAGCAGTGTCTGCCTCTCCACACAATGAGCTTGTTATGCTTTTTCATGGTTAACCCCTATCAGAATATTTTTTCTTGTCTGTTTATCACTGGGGACCTTTTCCTTCACTCCCTGTCCTAGATGCACAAAATAAAGTTAGAGGAATCTCCCAAAGTGAGGAAAATTCCCCTCTTCCACAATTAGATGATTTCCCCTTACCTCTTGCTCCGTGGACAACTCCAAAATGTCGAGTCTATTGACAAAGGTTTTAACTCTTCCCCAGTGAATTGAAAAAAAAAAAAAGTTTTTCCTAGAGATACACGTTGACCAAAAAAAGTCAAAATGTTTGATGCTAAAACACACAATTACATTTTTGATCCAAAATAAGTAAAATTTTTTTTACACTTTAACTTTTTTTTAAAAAGTCGAACTCCAGTGTAGTGACCTCTGCTACTTTATGGTTCTGTGTTGAGTTCGCTCTTCAATATACTGCTATTTGCAGTAATGGTAGCTTTCTACATTGTAACTACAAAGAACCTTTCAGAAACCTTAATCGATGCTTTTAGCGACTTATATTCCCAAGTGAGGATTGAGGTGTGGTAAACTTTACACCACTGGGTGAGCATGCATTGCTAGGCAATCTAATCCACTTTAAGTACTGGCAGAAAAATATAAAATGCCTAAATTCCTTTAAAGTTATACCTTCCAAAAAAGAATACTTTACAGCAAAATACATACTGTATGATTAGTAGAGCTAAAGAACTTTTTTACTTTTCAAGAAGCTGAACATTAAATGGTAAAACTTATAATAACATGGATTTAAACATTTTCTTTTTTGCAGGGAGTCTACAGTGACTCAAGGTCACTAGTGCAGGTGGAACTTTAAAATGTTTTTTTTTTTTTTATGATGTTTGCATCAGAGTAGCCTCTGTTAAACATGCCTAGAACATTGCCTACAAATGACACTGTGATTCTAAAACATAATGATTACATGTAATAGAATGTTTGCAGCACACATTTTGAGAAAATGAGTTTAAATTAAAAGCAAATGATCCATCTCTAGCACATCAACCAACAGATAGTTTATTTAGAAGTTACATATGGGACTGAACAAAATTACAGAAGCTTGTTATGTCATAACTGCTGTTTAGAGATCCCTTGTGCCTCTGGACCAAAATTGTTGGTGCACCTCTGCACTGAAATTGTTAGGAACAAGTATATTCATTTGTCTTAGATGGCAGCAGTACTAAGGTTGAAGTGCCCCTGATGATGTCATGATGATGACACATGTAAGGCGGAGCTTCATTGATACAGGAGAGAGTGAGAGTGCCCATGAGTAAACTGCCGGGTTCTAATACCTTTCCCCACAGTACGGCTGTGTCTAAGCTGAATAGAGAAGTGAGTGAAGGTGGCTGCTCGGTACTTCTTTGTGCAGTTATTGTGGCTCCTTAATGTGAGTGCAATTTATGCCTTTAATTAATAAAATTTGTTTTATGGGTTACACTGTAAGGCTTTCTTCTTTTTTGACTTGGCCTTTGGTTTGAAGTGGGATGTCTTTTCACCTGCTGCATATCCATTGGATACACATCTGTAACAACCATCTCAGATCCCAGATTGTTTTGAGGCTTCATTGGTGTAATCAGGGTCTAATTTTTTAAAGTGAGCATGCACCCATTGACGATTCCTGGTGGCAGTCCTGTGTGTGCCTTTCTGGATTAATATTTCTCCCTGAAATGTTAAATTCACCAATGATCACAGATAAGTGTGCATGGATCACTAATGCACACTAATTTATATAAGCTTGATTTTTATTGATTGATTGTGGACATTGATCGTACTTTTTTACATTAATTGTTCACAGATAGGTTCACATAGATCACAAGTGAACACAAATATACAGTATTTGAATTTGATGTTCTTTATTTATGTTTATTGCTTTTTATTGATCAGTTGTTCATGTTGATTGTACTGCTTTACATCGATTTTTGTTTATCAATTGCACTTTGTATCGATTGCAGTTTTTACACATTGTTTATATTTTTGGTAATTTTTCACCTTATTAGAGTTCATTTGTTTAGGGGCACACAACATATGAAACATTTATAAGTTAATGTATTCTCTTAGCACAGCATGTTTCAGTCACAATATTTACTACACATGCTAAGTGTGTTTGCAGCTGATTATTGTTCTTGATGCGCAAATGTTTCATTTATATTACAGTACTGAACAAAATTACAAAGGCTTTTTACGTCATAGAAATCACAAAAAATAAAAGAAAGTTGGCAGGATACTGATGACCAAAAGTCCCACTGGTCAACTCAGGTAACAGGTTACCAACTCACCTAGGACAAGGTGGAGTTCCTTATAAGAACAAGATAAGCAGTTAAGTTTAAGAAAGGGGTGGGAGAAGGACCCAAAGGTGTCCTTGCCTCCAGATAAGGAGAAGGAACTGACAGCGGATTAACCTGATATAATCTTTATTCAAAGGGTATTTATAAGAAATAAATTCAAAAGAAGGCATAAATGATAGGTAATTGCACACAGTAAAGTAAAAATGACAACATTGTCAATTAAAAACGCATGCCCATGAGCTCCGCCATCCCAACATCAGCCGCATGTGTCAATCAAATCAAGTCAACTAGACATGTGCACTGCCGCAAAATGTGTTAGTTTTCGTTTCACTGTTTTTTTTTTCTTTGTTTTTCGGGTCAGTCGTTATGATCGCAATTTGTAAATTCGTAAATTAGAAAATTCGTAAATTTGAAAAATTCATGAATTTGAAAATTCGTAATTTCGTACATTTCTAAATTCTAAAATTCGTAAATTCGAAAATCTATAAATAAGAAAAAAAATCCAAAAATTCAGAACAAAACGAATTAGGTAATTGCACACAGTAAAGTAAAAATGACAATGTTGTCAACTAAAAACACATGCTCATGAGCTCAGCCATGCCAACATCAGCCGCACGTGTCAATCAAATCAAAAAGTCAACTAATAATGTGAGAAATCACAGTTGGGTATAGAAATAGGACTAAATGAGTCCTGGGAAACCTCGGTGGCACGAACTGGTACTCAGCCTTGTGCTTAACCGTGGACCTCCAGGCTCCCTATTGCCGCGTACACACGAGCGGACTTGCCAATGGGCTAAACTCCGTCAGCATTTCCGACGGAATGATTTAGAGCATGTTCTATATCTGAGTCTGTCGGAAATGCCGACAGAAAAAGTCTGATGGGGCATACACACGGTCGGACTGTCCGACCAAAAGCTCCCATCTGACTTTTTCTGTCGGGAAGTCTGGCTGCGGGAACGCGGCATTAGTGTCCTAAGTAGAGTTGCATAAGATATCCACAGTGACAGTTTCATACATTGATCATCACATGTAAGTTTAAATCAATTGCTTGAAAAAGGAGGGTGTACCAACTAATCAGAGATTCAGGAGATGAAAAAAAATGCTGAGCTGTCAGTCACATGAATGGTGAACAGTGGATTTCATAATGGACTGAATAAGCAGTAATGCATCAAGGTGACTTCAGCCAAAGAAAGATCATAGGTCAACGTTAATGGTGTGTTCATTAGGCACCAATGTAAAGGCAGAACACACGAACACCGTTAAAGTCTATGGGACACGAACATGAATAATCAAAAGTGCTAATTGTAAAGGCTTATATGCAAGTTATTGTCATAAAAAGTGTTTGGGGACCTGGGTCCTGGCCCAGGGGACATGTATCAATGCAAAAAAATGTTTTAAAAACGGACGCTTTTTCGGGAGCAGTCATTTTTTTAATGCTTAGAGGGAAACAATAAAAAAGAAATATTCCTTTAAATATCGTGCCTGGGGGTATCTATAGTATGCCTGCAAAGTGGCGCATTTTTCCTGTGTTTTGAACAGTACCACAGCAAAATTACATTTCTAAAGGAAAAACTATCAATTAAAACTGATCACGGCTGTAATGAATTGTCAGGTCTCGGCAATATAGATAAAACTCATTGAAAAAAAGAGCATGGGTCCCCCCCCAGTCCATTACCAGGCTCTTTGGGTCTGGTATGAATATTAAGGGGAACCCCAAACCAAAATTAAAAGAAAAAATTCTGTGGGGGTCCCCCTAAAATCCATACCAGGCATTTCGGGTCTGATATGGAAATTAAGGAGAACCCTATGCCAATTTTTTTTTAAAAATGGCGTAGGGGTCCCCCCAAAATCCATACCAGACCCTTATCTGAGCACACAACCTAGCAGGCTGCAGGAAAAGAGGGGGGGGACAAGAGAGTGCCCCCCTCCTGAACCGTACCAGGCCATATGCCCTCAACATGGGGAGGGCGCTTTGGGGTCTGACGGGTCATGTTGATGGGGAAAAGGGCCTCATCCCCACAACCCTTGCCCGGTGGTTGTGGGGGTATTCAAATGGGGGCTTATCGAATCTGGAAGCTCCCTTTAACAAGGGGACCCCCAGATCCCAGCTTTCCCCCTGTGTAAATTGGTAATGGGGTACATGGTACCCCTACCATTTCACAAAAAAGTGTCAAAAATGGTAAAAAAAAAGACAAGACACAGCTTGGGAGAAGCCCCCGTGGCATCAGGGGCGGGGTCACCCGTTTACGCCACCAGGTGGCCCCACCCTCAGTTATATAAGAACTGTCACAGAGAAGACACATCAGTCGGTGGGAGCCTCCCATGGAGGCGGATCGGTTGCGGCTTTTTTTTTTTCGGTCCGTCGGGCGGCGTGAACTTGCATCGTGAGACATTTTTATTTTTTAATAAAGGACTTGTCCCAAGCTGTCTCTTGTCTTTTTTACCATTTTTGACACTTTTTTTGTGAAATGGCAGGGGTATGATGTACCCCATTACCAATTCACACAGGGGGAGGCCAGGATCTGGGGGTCCCCTTGTTAAAGGGGGCTTCCAGATTCCGGTAAGCCCCCCGCCCGCATACCCGCACAACCACCGGGCAAGGGTTGTGGGGATGAGGCCCTTGTCCCCATCAATATGGGGACAAGGTGCTTTGGGGTCAGACCCCAAAGCACCCTCCCCATGTTGAGGGCATGTGGCCTGGTACGGTTCAGGATGGGGGGTGCTCTCTCACCTCCCCTCTTTTTTTCAATGAGTTTTATCTATATTGCCGAGATCCGACATTCACAATCTTTGCTTTAGAAATGTCATTTTGCTGTGGTACTGTTCTAAACACGGGAAAAATGCGCCACTTTGCAGGCATATTATAGACACCCCTCAGGCATGATATTTAAAGGAATATTTCATTTTTACTGCTCCCGAAAAAACGTCCATTTTTTAAAAATGTTTTTGCATCGATACATGTCCCCTGGGGCAGGACCCAGGTCCCCAAACACTTTTTATGACAATAACTTGCATATAAGCCTTTAAAATTAGCACTTTTGATCTTTCATGTTAGTGTCCCATAGACTTTAATGGTGTTACGGCGACTTTCGAATGTGCCGCAAACGCATATTGTTCGCTGTTCGACAAACAGGGGAACACCTGAAGTTCGAGTCGAATGCAACATCGGGCTCATCCCTAATGAGAACTCACTGTTTGGAAGGTGGTAGATTGGTTGTCACCTGCTGGTTCGGGGTAATCGAATCAGGGTCAGTTGGCGATATTCCCTGGATGCAGAGAGTCTGGTTCACTGCACTCCTGGTGATAGTGATTGGCCAACTGTCACTGTGGATATCTTATGCAACTGTAAGACACATAGAGAGCCTGGAGGTCCACAGTTAAGCACAAGACTGAGTACCAGTGCGTGCCACAGAGGTTTCCCAGGACTCACTTAGTCCTATTTCTATACCCAACTGTGATTTCTAACATTATTAGTTGACTTTTTGATTTGATTGTCACGTGTGGCTGATGTTGGCATGGCTGAGCTCATGGGCATGCGTTTTTAATTGACAACGTTGTCATTTTTACTTTACTGTGTGCAATTACCTATTGTTTATGCCTTCTTTTGAATTTCTTTCTTTCTACATACCCTTTGAATAAAGAATATATCGGGTTAATCTGCAGTCAGCTCCTTCTCCTTATCTGGAGGCGAGGAAACCTTTGGGTCTTTCTCCCACCGCTTCCTTAAACTTGATTGTTACATCATAGACACTTGTTATAATTCCTTCTGCACCGAAATTGCTGGTGTGCCTCTGCACTGAAATTGTTATCAGTAATAAGTACATTAATTTGTCTTAGACAGTGGCAGTACGAAGGCAGAAGTCTCCAATCTGGACACTCCATTCTCAGTAGAGCTCAGCAGAGCTTCTCCCATCCTTTGAAACTCCCTACCCCAATCTGTTCGACTATCCCCTAATCTATCCATCTTTAGACAATCCCTGAAAAACTTACTCTTTAAATAAGCTTATCCTTATTCTAACTAATACACTGTTTTACTTTCTCCATCAGCTCATTCCTCAAAGCTATAACCTTTTGTATCAACTGACTGATTGGAAGCTCTAGCGAGCAGGGCCCTCTGATTCCTCTTGTACCAAATTGTAATGTAACTGTAATGTCTATCTTCATTTTGTGAAGTGCTGCGAAAGCTGTTGGCACTATATAAATCCTGTATAATAATAATAATTGCTGAGCTCCCTCCCCAACCATTGCACTCATCACACAGACAGTGTCGTTTTGTAGCAGGGTGGGCAGAGCCTGACGGGGAAATGGGAGTTCAGACTTGCTTTTGACTGAAAGTGCCTGGCAGGCACTGCAGCCATGCCCTGCGACTGTGTTTGTACAGCCGCTGCATTCCCATAGACTAACAGGTGGCTCCAGCTGCACAAACTGCTAATTTATTGGCCAGAGAACCCATGTGAATGAGCCCTTAATTTTTTTAAATTATTTTTGAAATTTTTAATTATGTGTACATTTTTTATTTGTTGCAATTTTTTTAAAATTATTTGCATTTATCTTTGATTTGTTGCAATTTGTATTATTTTTTAAAATTTTTGTCCCACAATACTTTTGGGGGTGGTCTTTTGTGAGATGTCAAGGGTCTAAACAGACCCCTGAGACACAGAAAGGGACTGAGGAAACATGTTACACAGTTCCTTTCTGCAGCCTCAGGTTCAAAGAATGAATGAACAAGAGCTCTTCACATCCTTCCTGTTCATTCATAAACTGAAGCATAGTAAACAGGGCTTATGATGCTTCAGTTATAAACACAGTGAGTGATTGGTACCGGTGCCTATTAGGAAAAGGAAGGGACTGGTAAATGACCCTCTTCTACTCTATTGAAAATGAAAAAAAAAAAAAAGTTTTGGTTTTAGATACACTCTAACTACATGGAGTAGGGGTACATTCACATGCAGCGGCTGGTGTGTGATGCAATTCGGTCAGATCAACGCAGTTCTGATGCTGCAATCTTGGTGCACTGTTGACTTTTCTTTTTTTCACACAGGCATCTCATAAAGTTCAATTGGGTGCCGCACTGTGCAAAGCAGTGGATTGTCTCACATCGTGCTGTGCTGAAAAAAGTACTGCAAGCAACCCAGTGATGTGAACTGGGCACATAAGGAGACAAAGTATTTTGCCTTGTCATACGGTGGGACTGCGCTGAAATCTCCACCCAACATAGTCCCACCACATGTGGTGTGATTATACCCTAAAGCTGGCTTCACTTTTTGTTTTAAGCTGAAAAGATTTTTTAACTAAGATTTAAGAAAAACAGTTGCAAAGAAACAACACAACCAGAATCTCTGTAATAAATGTCTGATTCCTGACTCGCTTAAAAGGGTATGAAAACACTTTACAATAGGTCATCAACGTTATGTTTGTTTTGTTGGTTAAGTTTAGGTCTCTGCTACTCTTGTTTATGCCTTCTGCTGTACTTTCTTCTTGTTACAGCTGCTATTTAATGGTAGCTTTACCAGTTTGCACATTTCCATGTGAAAAACAAATCTGATGCCTACGGTTATTTTATGATGGGGGCCCTTTTACAGCTTATCACTGGAGAAGAGAAGAAAGGCAAAAGACAAAACTATCTACATAAAATGAAACTGTGTCATAAAGCGAGTCAGATACAATAAAACACACATAAAGTAGCAAGACCATCACTGCGATGAGAAATAAGTTAATGGGAAAAGAAAGCGTGGATGTGAACATAAAATGTAGACAAGGATGTAACTGACCCACTTATCAAAACACATCTTAAAAGTAACATTAAAATGAAATGAATCAAATAAATACGTTTCTTTCAAAATACTGTGGTTTAAGTATGGAAAATTGGAATGTCATATCATTTCTGTAAAATGGAGGTTTAATAGAAATGTTCCAAAGTACTTTTCAAAAACAAGATCCCAGACTCAATTTACCATACTTCAGAAAAATATTACAAAAAAATGTTTCCAAGCTGGTCCTGAGAAGGAATTACAGCAGCTCATGAATGTATTCTGTTTTGAGCTAGACAAGAAAGTACTAAGTAACTTTTGCATTCAATTGTGCATCTTCTTTTAAAGAAAAATACCATTGAAAAATGAAGAAAAACAAATGACAAAATCAATTTATAGAGTAGAGATTAAGGTTAAAGAATAAGCTGTTTATGTGCTTCATTTTCCTGCAGGCCAAATTACAAATTCAATGTTAACACAGGCAAGATCAATTCAACTGTGTCTTTATTTTACTTATTTCAATTTGAACAATCCAAAGAAAGTTTTTCTTGATCCAAAAAGATTTTAATTAAGCAATATTATAATTTATGATATGGAATTAACGTTAAGAAAAAAAACAGCTTGGTCTTGAATGTGTCGGGTTTTGGCTAGTTTGAATAGATATAATCAACCTCCCAAGCACATTGCAAGGATTTTGTTGAAAGTTTACTTATTCATATTGCCAAAAACGTATGCTCTACACATAGAGATAAAAATGGAACTACACTGTATCTAAGCATCACAAACCAAAAAAGCTACTTAATTCATTTTTAATATTCAAAGGAAACTTGCTCATCCATCCATGTCTCCATGCTTTATTTTGCTGAGAAATCACTGTGAAAAACACCCCCCTAGCATTTTTAGTCATGGCCATCTTAAGTAAGGGGAGATGATTCACGTAGCATTTACTACTTGTAATCCGTCTGACCTTAGCTCAGACATGCAGACAGGAGGGTGTAGCTAGCTGATATAACTCCTTTTGAAGACTCCTGAGAGGTATTACATTATTTGCCTAAGCCTGAAAAACAGGAATTAAAATGATTAAATAAGATATAATTTCCTATCTATTTATGAATGCTAGCAGCATAGGGATTAAAAATAGTCAATGTTGATTGGGAGGGTGAAGTCATGCTATAAGTACTACAATGTCATGACAATTATCAATAAAACATGTACTATTTGCTTAAAATAAACCTTACTCAACTTTACAATTTTAACAATGTGCTTTTTAAGAGCAAGCACCATAAGATGTCCGATATTAGCTTTATTAGTCAGAAAAGTCTACTGTGCCATGATCTTGTTTCACTTTCTTACTGAGGATTTACTTTCCTTGACATTCACAACTGCCACCTCCCTGTTCAGCGAAAGCACATTTGTTAGCCACTGAGGCTGGCTCAGTGTAATGGAATGGCATGGTAGGACTAAACCACAAAGTCAGAGAACATCAGTACCAAAGTGAAACTAAATCAGAGGAGGGTACAAAAACAAGCTTTTTTTGATTAGGAAATCAGGCATCTTGTGGTATCTGCTGTTAGGCAGGACTATTGATATAAAACTTGAAAACAGAACGCAGATTGACTTTAGTGGGAATGGCAACTACAAAAAAATTTTGGACATGCAGTAATTGACTAATTAAACAAAGTCTTTTGATACCTGAATTGGTGTAGCTGTGTGATAAATTCACTCTGAGTACTGCTATGTATAATAATTCTCTAAAGTCTTCAGACAGAGCAGTGAAGCTAATGCAGACTCCATGTAGCTATTAGGCTTCTCTCTGCAGATGTGTTAGGGCTTTCAATAAAATACACACTGGCATCATCTTGGTAGGATTTAGAGTGCTGAGATTCTAGGGTTGATTTACTAAAGGAAAAAAGCCTGTTCACTTTGCAAGAGAATTTCTCCCAAAGCTCAGTGAATGTGGTGAAGTTTCACTTTTCAATGAACACCCAATCATGCGCAAGGAAAAGTAAAAAAAAAGAACATTTTTGCTTGCACATGATTGGATGATGGAAGTCAGCAGTGCTTCACTAGATTCACTAATGAAAAGGTAAACCTGGGGCTGCCCCAAGCATGCCCCTGGCAAGAATAGAAAGCATTGGATTATCTCGGTACCCAAGGATTGGACAGAAGTATAAGTAAAATATAACAATTTATTGGTAGAAACACATGATTAAAAAAAAGGGGGAAAAAAACGATAATACAGAAAAACTATATATAATCAATGGTTACAGCCTTGCATGATTCTTAAAAGGAATTTAAAAGGTCAATAAACCCCAAAGATTAGAAAGGGTACTGGAGGTAGATCTTTACATAGTCCTCTACATGTTTTGCGGCGTGAACCGCTTCCTCAAGAGGAGTCAATCATTGTCATCTACAAAATAAGTCATAATCATGATCTCATAATCAAACAGCCATAACATAGAATTTATCAAAAAGCAAAGATGGAGAAGGAGGGGGGGGAGCAAATATGCTTGGTGGGTAACATATAATTTGGGAATCCTTAAATCTATACATTGCTTACCCGGAGAGACCAGTGGAAAATGAGACAGCACAACAGAGGCACCCAAAGGTTTCTTTGCAAAGTAACCACTTGCCCACTGGGCACTTAGATCCCCTTCCTAACCAGGCCAATTTTCAGCTTTCAGTGCTCTCACATTTTGAATGACAATTACTCAGTCATGCAACACTGTACCCATATAACATTTTTTGTCCCTTTTTTCACACAAATGGTGCTTTCTTTTGGTGATATTTCATCACCACTGGGTTTTTTTTTTTTTTTGCAAAACAAATTTAAAAAAACTAAACTTTTGTAAAAAAAAAAATTTTTCTTTGTCCCTATTAAAAAATTTAGCAAATTAGTAATTTTTCTTAAATTTTGGCCAAAAGTTATACTGCTACATATCTTTGGTAAAAATAACCAAAATCAGTGTATATTGTTTGGTCTTTGTGAAGGTTATAGAGTCCACAACCTATGGTGCCAATCTTTGAAAATTAATCACACCTGATCATACCTGATGTACTGATTTCTTGAGACACTATCAAGCCAGGACATAAAAAATACCCCCCAGATGACCCCCTTTTTTTTAAAAGAAGATTTATTTGTTTTTTCAATAAAAACAATACAATATTCAGTAAAATTTTCTTTTCAGTGAAATTAAATAATGCAATAGACAACTTGACCTGCGAATAAATGATACAGATCATAATGGGAAAGTGAGGGTCCACATGAAAAGGTGTGTGAGGGAGGGGAAGGGGAGGGGAGTGATCCCTAATCCAATTTACATCGCCAAAGCAAACAGGGAGCTCAGTCTAACAAATGTACATAGATCATAAATCATGCATGCATAGCTTGAATATACCAAGTGGAATTTGAAACATTAGTAAATTATGTTCTCTCAAGAGGTTCCTTTGTTCCTGTATTTTCACCAGCACATTTTCAGTAGATATCAGGCGATAGTCAGGTAGCCAGTGTATGTAATGTTGTATGAGAGTGGATGCAAAGACTGGCTACACGCTTGCATTGGTATAAATGCCTTCTCACCATAGATCCAGAAGGGAATTTAGTCAGTTGTGGTTGCCTTTTTGTTGTGTGATAAGTCCATAATGGCCTGCGGTCTGCTGTTATAAGCATTTTACCCATAAAAGCGGCCCATTTATGGTGAAATTGTAGGGGCTTCTGGTGGTTAGAGGATACCAGGTCCAGTTTCTCTAACTTGAGGAGGTTAAATAGATCAGATTTTAAGTCTTTGATGGTAGGAGGAAGGGAGGAAGTCCACTGTTTGAGAATTGCTCTTCTGGCTGCCATGTAGCAGGTAAAGAGCCATGCCTTGTGATATTGTAGAAGTGTAGCCTGAGTCCTGGGTAGGGATGAGCCGAACACCCCCCAGTTCGGTTCGCATCCAGAACATGAGAACAGGCAAAAAATGTATTCAAACACGTGAACATCGTTAAAGTCTATGGGACACGAACATGAATAATCAAAAGTGCTCATTTTAAAGGCTTATATGCAAGTTATTGTCATAGAAAGTGTTTGGGAACCTGTTTCCTGCCCCAGGGGACATGTATCAATGCAAAAAGAAGTTTTAAAAACGGACTTTTTTTCAGGAGCAGTGATTTTAATAATGCTTAAAGTGAAACAATAAAAGTGTAATATTTCTTTAAATTTCATACCTGGGGGGTGTCTATAGTATGCCTGTAAAGGGGCGCATGTTTCCCATGTTTAGAACAGTCTGACAGCAAAATGAAACATTTCTAAAGGAAAAAAAGTCATGTAAAACTACTATCGCTAGTGCCGGCTATAATGAATTGTCGGTCCGGCAATACACATAAAAAATCATTGATAAAAACGGCATGGAATTTCCCCACAGGGGAACCCCGAACCAAAATTAAAAAAAAAAATGCATGGGGGTACCCCTAAATTCCATACCAGGTCCTTCAGGTCTGGTATGGATTTTAAGGGGAACCCCGTGCCAAATTTTTTTATAAAAATGGCGTGGGGTCCCCCCAAAAATCCATACCAGACCCTTATCCGAGCAGGCAACCTGGCAGGCCGCAGGAAAAGAGGTTGGGACAAAAGAGCACCCTCCCCTCCTGAACTGTACCCGGCCACATGCCCTCAATATTGGAAGGGTGCTTTGGGGTAACCCCCCAAAGCACCTTGTCCCCATGTTGATGGGGAGAAGGGCCTCATCCCCCACAACCCTTGCCCAGTGGTTGTGGGGGTCTGCAGGTGGGGGGCTTATCGGAATCTGGAAGCCTCCTTTAACAAGGGGACCCCCAGATCCCGTCCCCCCTGTGTGAATTGATAATGGGGTATGTACCCCTACCATTTCACAAAAAAGTGTCAAAAAGGTTAAAAAACACAAGAGATGGTTTTTGACAAGTCCTTTATTAATTTCTTCTTATTTCCACTTCTTCTTTCATCTTCTTTCTTCTGGTCTTTCTTCTGTGTTCTTCTTCTTCCTCCATCTTCTTCTTCTCCATCTTCTTCTTCCTCCGCTCTTCTCGTCCCGCATCTTCCTCCGGCTTCTTCTCCGCTCCGTCCGCACGATCCACCTCAGTGGGAGTCTTCCGCCGTGTGACACTTTGGTTCTTCTGACACTTCTTATATAACGAGGGCAGGGCCACCCGGTGACCCCGCCCCCCTCTGATGCACAGGGACTTTACGGGGACTTCCCTGTGGCTTTCCCCATGTTGTCAGATTGGGGCGGGGTCACCCAGTTATGTAAACAGGTGACCCCGCCCCCTCTGACAACACGGGGTAAGCCAGAGGGAAGTCCCCGTGAAGTCCCCATGCGTCAGAGGAGGGCAGGGTCACCGGGTGGCCCCGCCCTCCATTATATAAGAAGTGTCAGAAGAACCGAAGCGTCACGCGGCGGAAGACTCCCACTGAGGCGGATTGTGCGGACAGAGCGGAGAAGAAGCCAGAGGAAGATGCAGGACAAGAAGAGCGGAGGAAGAAGAAGATAGAGAAGAAGAAGATGGAGGAAGAAGAAAACTGAAGAAAGACCAGAAGAAAGAAGATGGAATAAGAAGAAATTAATAAAGGACTTGTCAAAATCCGTCTCTTGTGTTTTTTAACCTTTTTGACACTTTTTTTGTGAAATGGTAGGGGTACATTACCAATTCGCACAGGGGGGCAGGATCTGGGGGTCCCCTAATTAAAGTGGGCTTCCAGATTCCGATAAGCCCCCCGCCTGCAGACTCCCACAGCCACCGGGCAAGGGTTGTGGGGATGAGGCCCTTCTCTCCATCAACATGGGGACAAGGTGCTTTGGGGGGATACCCCAAAGCACCCTCCCAATGTTGAGGGCATGTGGCCTGGTATGGTTCAGGAGGGGGGGGCGCTCTCATTTTGCTGTCAGACTGTTCTAAACACGGGAAACATGTGCCCCTTTACAGGCATACTATAGACACCCCCCAGGTACAAAATTTAAAGGAATATTACACTTTTATTGTTTCACTTTAAGCATTATTAAAATCACTGCTCCCAAAAAAAGGCAGTTTTTAAAACTTTTTTTGCATTGATACATGTCCCCTGGGGCAGGACCCAGGTCTCCAAAAACTTTTTATGACAATACCATGCATATAAGCCTTTAAAACTAGCACTTTTGATTTCTCCCATAGACTTTTAAAGGGTGTTCCGCGGCTTTCGAATTTGCTGCAAACACCCCAAATTGTTCGCTGTTCGGCGAACTCATGTTCGACCCAAACATAAAGCCCATCCCTAGTCCTGGGTAAGTCTTGGTTGTGAGCATCGAATGATCTGAATAGTAGGAGGAATATGTTCTTGTCAGGGTGGATTCCTGTGATTGTTGCCACTAAGAATTCGACTTGGTTCCAATAGCACACAATGGAGGGGCATGACCAAAGCCTGTGTAATAGAGAAGGTTTGTGACTGTTGCACAGTGGGCAGTAAGAGTGGTCAGGGGGTTCTTTGGATTTCGGGTGAGGGATGTAGGCCTGGTGGAAGATTTTAAACTGCTGTTCACACCAGAATTTGTCTGTTACATAAGTGCACATGGTTTTATAGCCTGCTAGGGTAGTGGTATGCGCTTCCGGGGATTGTAGGTCTTTGTTCCAAGTGGTAGAAGTGACGAAGTGGGCTGGTGTAATATAGAAGGAGTTCAGAGGTTTGTAGAGGTTGGTGATTCTGTGGCGGTTTTGCTCAAGGAAGGTGTCCAATAGTGAAGCTTTAAAGCGTATGCTTCTAGGAAGGCACATGCTGACCACAAACCTTGTTGCCTGATGAATATGTAAGAGATGGTGAGTGGGTAGTCCATATGGGGGAAGAATTTGGGATTTGGGGAAAGGTTTCCTTGAAGGGACATTGAACAGTTGGGCAAACCTGTGTAATTCCTGTGAGGCCCATGACATTGGGTATTGTTGCACCTGCGGAAACAGCAGGTGGCCACAGATAGTGAGATGACTGGACATGAAGGGCAAAATTCCAAATTTTTTGCTGATCTCCCTCCAGGCCACCGCTGTGTCCCTGATGAGGATGTTCAGATTAGAGGGGATCAATCTGATTCCGCAGTGCAGCAAAGAAGACAGATTATATGGGCTTGACATCATCGACTCCAGGTCATAATTGGAGTATCTGGATGTCCTTGTCATCCAATCTAACCCCATTTTCAGAAGACAAGAAAGGTTGTAAAGTCTAATGTTGGGAAGGTTGATTGCCCCACCATGTTTAGGTAAGAATAGTTTCTGCAGGGATATGCGAGGTTTACGGCCCTTCCAGATAAAGATAGATATAGCTTTGCGCAGTTTCTGGAGGTCTTTGTGTTTTAGTAATAATGGGATCGTCTGAAGGGGTAAAGTAGTTTCGGGAAACTTACCATCTTGAATAGATGGCATCTGCCGAATAATGAGGGGGACCAGTTTTCTAGTTCCGCAATAATTTTGTATATAACAGGAAGGAAATTGAGTTGGTAAAGCGATATAGGTGATTTGGAAGAGGGGTAGGATCTCACTTTTAGAGAAATTGATTCTCAGGCCTGAAGAGGCCCTGAATGTTTTAAATATCTCTTGGATGTGTATTATGTCTGCCTCAGGCCTTGATGTGAAAATTAGAATATTATCCGCAAATAGTGCGATGCGTAGCTCTCGAGAGCCAATTTTAACACCGTGGAGAGTGGAGTAAGAAACGCGAGAGGGGCTCAAGTGCTACATTAAACAGAAGGGAGGATAGGGGACACCCTTGCCTAGTGCCTTTGTGCAAGCGTATACTATTGGGGATGTGACCTGCAACAATCACATTAGCAGCTGGAGAGGAGTACATGGCATGGATGAGATGTAGGAATGTGCCCGTGAAGCCAAACTTTGACAGGACCAAGCTCAACCAATGAAAGCTGACATTGTCAAATGCCTTTTCAGCATCAAGTGTGACTATAGCAGCCTCATCAGATGGATTAGCCCTAGCCATTTCTAGCACTGTCAGGACTTTTCAGATATTAGACATGGCGGACCTCCCATGGGTAAAACCCACTTGAGAAGGGTGGATAAGAGATGGCATAATGGGTGCATGCCTGTTCACTATAATTTTGGATAGAAGCTTGGAATCTAAATTGAGCAGGGAAATCAGGCGGTAAGAACCTGGTTCAGTGAGATCTTTTTTGGGATGAGTTTGATGTGGGCTTGGAGTCCTGAGGGTAAGTATTGATTCCCATCTAAAATCTTCTGATAGACGAACATCAAAGTAGGGACTAGGGATAAGCCGAACACCCCCCTGTTCGGTTTGCACCAGAACATGCAAACAGGCAAAAAATTTGTTTGAACACGCAAACACCGTTAAAGTCTGTGGGACACGAACATGAATAATCAAAAGTGCTAATTTTAAAGGCTTATATGCAAGAAGATGGAGGAAGAAACCGAAGGAAGATAGAGAATAGAAGAAAGAAGAAAGAAGAAGCATTTAAATAAAGGAATTGTCAAAAACTGTCTCTTGTCATTTTTAACATTTTTGACAGTTTTTTAGTGAAATGGTAGGGGTACTTTTGTACCCCCTTACCATTTCACACAGGGGGGAGGGCCGGGATCTGGGGGTCCCCTTGTTAAAGGGGGCTTCCAGATTCCGATAAGCACCCCGCCCGCAGACCCCCACAACCACAGGCCAGGGTTGTGGGGATGAGGTCCTTGTCCTCATCAACATGGGGACAAGGTGTTTTGGGGGGCTACCCCAAAGCACCCTCCCAATGTTGAGGGCATGTGGCCTGGTACGGTTCAGGAGGGGGGGCGCTCTCTCGTCCCCCTCTCTTTTCCTGCAGCCTGCCAGGTTGTGTGCTCGGATAAGGGTCTGGTATAGATTTTGAGGGGGACCCACGCCATTTTTAAAAAAAATTTTGGCCGGGTTCCTCTTAATATCCATACCAGACCTGAAGGGCCTGGTATGGAATTTAGGGGGACCCCCCACGTCATTTTTTTTTTCAAATTTTGGTTCGGGCTTCCCCTGTGGGGAATTCCCATGCCATTTTTATCAATGAACTTCTATGTTTATTGTTGGACCGGCAATGCATTAATAGCCGCGAGTAGTTTTAAATGACTTTTTTTCTTTGAAATGTAATTTTGCTGTCAGACTGTTTTAAACACGGGAAACATGCACCCCTTTACAGGCATACTATAGACACCCCCCAGTTACGAAATTTACAGGGATATTACACTTTTATTGTTTCACTTTAAGCATTATTAAAATCACTGCTCCCGGAAAAACGGCTATTTTTAAAACTTATTTTTGCATTGATCCATGTCCCCTGGGGCAGGATCCAGGTCCCCAAACACTTTTTATGACAATACCATGAATATAAGCCTTTAAAATTAGCACTTTTGATTTCTCCCATAGACTTTTAAAGGGTGTTCCGCGGCATTTGAATTTACCGCGAACACCCCAAATTGTTCACTGTTCGGCGAACTTGCAAACAGCCGATGTTCGAGTCGAACATGAGTTCGACTCGAACTCGAAGTTCATCCCTGGTAGGGACTATGGTTTCCATAGAAAGCTTATAAAATTCAGATGTATACCCATCTGGGCTTGGTGCTTTGCTCGGGGATAATGATTTAAATGCGT
The DNA here is from genome assembly GCF_042186555.1 of Aquarana catesbeiana. Taxonomy (NCBI): domain Eukaryota; kingdom Metazoa; phylum Chordata; class Amphibia; order Anura; family Ranidae; genus Aquarana; species Aquarana catesbeiana. Next base: position 171,714,778 of record NC_133327.1, on the reverse strand, counting down.
GGGTTATCTCCTCAAGAGATATTGGGGCATTGAACTGTGTCAGAAGTTAATCATCTATAATGGGAAGTGGGACTTTGTCCAGAAAGGATAAGGCTGTAGATTTGTCAGAAACCATGAAATCAGACCGAGACAGAAGTACAGTTAAATCACACTTGTTTAATAATAAAAGTGAAAAAAAAAACAAACGTAGTCAAAACATAGCCAAAGTTCAGTAACCGGAACGGATAGTCAGCCAAGCCAGAAGTCAGGGATCAATGTAGTGGCACAGAAAGCAGGATCTGGAGCCAGCAGGGATGTCAGCAAGGCAAGTCTTTAAACAGGAATGCAGGAGCTAGGCTCTGTGATGTTGACCAAGGCAAAGGCAGAGATCCTCTGGACTGGACGCCTTAAGTAAGCAGGACTGACGAGCAGGATATCATCAACAGCTGAGTAACTGTGGAGAGATAGGAGCTGGCAATTAGCCGACAGCTAAGCTGCCAGCTCTGAGAAGGATAGGCTGAATTCAGACCTGACAGTATTCATCGATGGGGTCAGGGCCGTATAGAGATTGATAGAATTTTTCTAAGATGAGATTTATGTCCTTGGGTGTGGTGGCAAGATGACCGGAGTTGTCTTTCAGGGCAGCTATGTGTGTAGGGGTGTGGGGGCCTTTACACAGACTGGCCAGGAGTTTGCCTGGCTTGTTACCATATTTGTGGTAGTGAAAGTCAAGCATAAATTGATGTAATCTTTCCTGTGCCTATGCCCAAACATCAAAATGTTCTCTGGCCTTGCGCCATGTGTCCCTATGTTCCTGCAAATTGTTTTGTGCCAGGTTGGCTTGTGCTATGCGTAGATCCTTGCTCACAGCACAGCACATTCTATTTTCTTATAGCTAGAGGCATAGTAAATAATCCTACCCCGTAATACTGCTTTCCCAGTTTCCCAAAATAGATCGATGTGATCGCAGTGTTCAGAGTTGGTAGATGTATATTCATTCATTCCAGGTGTCATGGATAATCTGTTGTAATTCTTTAGAGAGGGGTAGAGAAGGAAGCGCCACTTGAGTGTAGTATTAACAAATGATGTTTAATGACACCAGATAAAAACACACTTACAGGATAAAAACATATAAAAGGCTCATCTGTATAGGTATGTGGTCCTCGGTGTTCCCTCTGATCCTGTGGTGGTGACGCTGCAGGGATGCTGGGCTGCAGAAGGTGGATTACCAGCCGGGAGCTCCTTCTGTGGCCATCAGGAAGAGACTAGGGGCCGGCGTGGAGCATACGTGGAGCGTGCATGACGTCACAGGTCGTCCGTCTGCTTCTGGGTTCGGTATCCAGGGGAGGGATCGTCCAGGGAGGAGGGCTAGCAGGGAGGTTGAGAGAAGGCTACGCGTAGGAGCCACTGCTCCTTCAATAGGCCTGGGTCCCGACAATACAGATAAAAGTCATTGAAAAAAACAGCAAGGGTTCCCCTCAGTCCATTACCAGGCCCTTTGGGTCTGGTATGAATATTAAGGGGAACCCCGAACCAAAAAAATTGTGTGAGGGTCCCCCCAAATTCCATACCAGACCCTTATCTGAGCACGCAACCTGGCAGGCCACAGGAAAAGGGGGGGATGAGAGAGCGCCTCCCCCCTCCTGAACCGTACCAGGCCACATGCCCTCAACATGAGAAGGGTGCTTTGGGGTAGCTGATGGGGACAAGGGCCTCATCCCCACATCCCTTGCCCGGTGGTTGTGGGGGTCTGCGGGTGGGGGGGCTTATCAGAATCTGGAAGCCCCATTAACAAGGGGACTCCCAGATCCCGGCCTCCCCTGTGTGAAATGGTAACGGGTACATTGTACCCGTACCATTTCACAAAAAAAGTGTCAAAATGTTAAAAAAAAAACAAGGTACACCTTGGGACAAGTCCTTTATTAAAAAATAAAAAAATAAAAATGTCCCACAAAGTCTATTTATCTTCTTCTATGGCTCAGCTGACGGACCTAAAAATAAAAATAAAACGCCATTGATTACTCGCCGCATGATGCATTAGCGCTGATGACAGTTCTTTTATAACTGAGGGTGGGGGCCATACGGTGATGTACCCGGGTGACCCCGCCCCCCTCTGACACACGGGGACATCCCAATGGCTTCCCCGTGGCGTCAGAGGGCCACCCATTTATGTACCCGGGTGGCCTGGTATGGTTCAGGAGGGGGGGCACTCTCTCATCCCCCCTCTTTTCCTGCGGCCTGCCAGGTTGCGTGCTCGGATAAGGGTCTGGTATGGATTTTTGGGGGACCCCCATGCCATTTTTTAAAATTTTGGCTCGGGGTTCCCCTTAAAATTCATACCAGACCTGAAGGGTCTGGTATGGATTCTGAGGGGGATCCCCATGCCATTTTTAAAAAAAAAATTTGCGCAGGGTTCCCCTTAATATCCATACCAGCCCTGAAGGGCCTGGTATGGAATTTGGGGGGACCCCCACACAATTTTTTTTTTTTTAAATTTGGTTCGGGGTTCCCCTTAATATTCATACCAGACCCTTAGGGCCTGGTAATGGACTAGGGGGGAACCCATGCCGTTTTTTTCAATGACTTTTATCTGTATTGCCGGGACCCGACAATTCATTATAGCTGCAAGTAGTTTTAAATTACTTCTTTCCTTTGGAAATGCCATTTTGTGCAGGGACTGTTCTAAACACGGGAAAAATGCGCCACTTTTTCAGCGCTTTCCATTGCGGCCATAAGAGTCAGTAAGGCAGAGTTTCTTGGCAGGGTCTTTTCTCTGGGCTGCGTTGGTCCCGCAGTTCAGGCAATCATGAAGGGGTAGAAGGGGCAGAAGTATCCATTGGAATATGGAGGTATGCTTGTAGAAAGTGCATAGCTTCTTCTGGGTGAGAAAAGGACTTTGAATCGCCTGATGGGTCTGTAAAACGTAGTATTGCTGGGTAGGCCAAGGTGAATTTGATCTTCTTTTTTCGTAAAGAGCAGCACATATGGGTTGGAAAGCTTTGCATCTGCGGGATACCTCTTGTGAATAGTCCGCAAACAATAGAAGTTTGTGGCCGTCCAGTTGCAAAGATTTGGATTTCCGAAGCAATCTCAGAATATTTAATCTATCTGCGTAATTCAGGTAGCGCACAATGACGGGTCTTGGTGTGCGCCTGTGATTTTTGACGGTGCCCCCAGCCAGTGAACCCTCTCGACAGTGCATTGTGCTGTTATACCTAGGGCGTCGTGTAATGAATCTGCATTAATAGACTCTGGGAGGCCAATAACCCTCAGGTTATTGCGCCTAGAGCGATTTTCCAGGTCATCCAGTTTATCAAGTATGTATTGCTGGGCCTGTTTAGATTGTTGATCAGATGTAAAAGAATTTTGCACTTCATCTTCTATGTCAGACATGCGGTGTTCTAACTCAGGGTTCCGTTTAGTGTGATCTCCCAGCTCTTTCCTAAGCTGTGTTATTTCCACAGCTATAGCTCTATCCACTGCCGCCATTATAGTAGGGGATGGTAAAGCAGCCACAGCCTGTGCCAGTCCTGCATACTGGTCTTCAGGCGGGGGGGCGCCATGGCCATATGTTGCACAGTGTCAGCAGCTGCTGTAGATGTGCCTGAGGCGTCTGTTCCATCCGCCATATTGTCTGCCTGTGGACCTGGCAGGGAAAGCTCTGATTGGGGGGCTGCGGAGGTGGCAGAAGAGCCATGGACTACGAATTTGTCCATCCGCTGCTATCACCGATCCGGTGTGAGGAAGATCGAGGGTTGCTCACTGTCTGTGGGCGTGTTTTTTCCAGATTTGTATACTGGTAAGTCCCGGAGCTGCCGTTCTTCACCCCCTCACATGTGGCGCCGGAACCGGAAGTCATAAATGACCCCTTTTTAAAAGAAGACATTCCAATTCTATTTAGTAAGAGGCATGGTGAGTTTTTTCAAGTTGTCATTTTTTCCCACAATTCTTTGCAAAATGAAGATTTTTTTTTCACAGAAATTGTCATATTAACAGGTTATTTCTCTCACATGGAATATGCATACTTGCAAATACACCCCAAAACACATTCTGCTACTCATCCGGAATATGGCAATACCACATGTGTGAGATTTTTTTCACAGCCTGGCCACATATGTAGAGAGGCCCAACATGCAGGGAGCATCATCAGGTGTTCTTGGAGCATAAATTACACATTTAATTTCTTGACTACCAGGACAATGATGTCCACAAAAATGACCCCATTTTGGAAAGCAAACATCCCAAAGTATATTCTATGAGACATAATGAGTCTTTGGAAAATGTGAAAAGGAAATGAAAATGCATTTTTTTAACGCTTTTTTTACACATTTTTATGGCCCCCGGCGAGCGCTGATGAGGACCCACTGATAGGGTAGCACTGATGAGCACTCACTGATGGGCACTTATGTGCACTATTGGGCACTGATGAGAACTAATAAGGTACTGTAGTGGCACTGGTAAGCACTTTAGTGGCAATGATGGCACTGTAGGGCACTGATAAGCACTCACTGATGTCACTGATGTACACTGATGGCACTGATAAGCACTTATTGAAGGGCACTGATTGCACTGTAAGGCACTGATGAGCGCTGTAGTGGTACTGATGAGCACTGTAGTGGCACTGTAGGGGACTAATGAGCACTGTAGTGGCACCGTAGGGCACTGATGAGCACTGTAGTGGCACTGTAGGACACTGATGAACACTGAAGTGACACTGATATGCAATGTAGTGGCACCATAGGGCACAATGAGCACTGTAGTGGCACTGTAGGGCACTGATGAGCACTGTAGTGCCACTGATGGCACTGTAGGGCACCAATACATGCCCCCACAGAACTAGCTGGCTGTGCTGTAGCCGTCATTCAGCTATAGCATGGTCAGCAAGTGGGTAAACAGTCTATTTGACCTTTAGTAAATCAACCCCAATGCCTCACTGTGAAATCTGTAAAAAAAATCTAAAAAAGCTGAATTAGGACAGACAATGCAAAATAGTAATTGTGAGAATTTAAGTGTGAAGAAACTGTTCTTAAATCAGTTTGTTGTGGTGTACAGTGATCTGTAATGTTTACCCAAGGGGATTAGGATGTGAGGGTTATGCACTGATCTCCTCTGTCTGTTTTCTGACTCAGAAGTTGTAGTCCTGGATAGAGGGCAGGTCAGAACCAACTAATTGTCTGCAGACCTAACTGTCCACTGTAGTCCGTTCCTATCCAGTTTCCAGACTGAACAAATCATTTCTAATGGACGGCCCATAAACAGACGTGATTACTACAGTTTAAAATTGTTTTAGCAGACCCTGAGGCAGGTTGAATTTCTTAAGCAGATACAGGAGATATATCCTTTGCTGGCAATTTTTTAAGAAATGTGTCAATGTTGGATGTCCAGTTGATGTTCTGAGAAATTATAGATCCAACAAATCTTAAGGTCTTTGCATTTAACACATAACTGGTGTGCATGGTGAGTGTGGTTAAGTTTAAAAAGAATACCCAATCACATGCAAGGAAAATAAAAAAAAGAGTATTTTTGCTTGCACGTGACTGGATGTTAGAAGTCAGCAGAGCTCTATCTCATTAACTCTGGGGCAAAATTTCCTTGGAAAGTAAAACTTCCCTTACAAAGTGAGCAACTTGTTTGCTTTAGTAAATCAACCCCAATGTACGGGTAGTCTCTCTGGGATCAAGGCAATAGCATTGTTTTTTTTTAAACAAATCAATGTGTGCATGTATGTTGAGGGACAAGTGGAGTTCTGTAGTGTAGGAATGACAATGCTGGTTGCAATTTCAGTGCAGTAAAGCCACTATGTCATCAGCCCAAACAGAAAGTTAGAATTTCAGTGGGTTTTTTGCAGATGAGAGGTATTTTCAGTATCAAGCGCTACCCCTGTAGGAGCCACTGGTAATAACTGGTTCTTCCATAAAAGTACAGAGGCTGCCTATCGTTGCAAGCATCAGTCCATACAGACTGTCTGGACTCGAGCAACATAGTCTTTTTTGTATTTATTGCTTGAATAAACTTTACTGGAGAGGGGTTTAGGGTCACAAGATACTCCAAAAGGATCAACAGCAAAAAGAAAACAAACCTCTTATTAATCTTCTTATCTTCTCTAATCACTAAACTTCTTACAGTAGCTTTTCCTGAAGGTAACAGGGAATGCCCAGTATATCTAGGACTCTATCAGAGCAGCCCCAGTCTATGTTAAAACCTCTGGCACACCCACAGTCCACTGAAAGTTCCTTGGAGCTGTCTGCCACCCAGCCTTCCCAGATAGAGCCTTAGTGAGTGAGATAAAAAGATCCTTCTCCAGACCCAAGACTTCAGAACAGTGTACTACAGCAAATATTGCATTTTCCAGTTTCAGAAACTCTCTCCTAAGGACAGTAAAAGTAAAAGGAGACTGGAACTCTCCATGAGGAGAAAAGACACTCACCTAGAGCTTCCCAAACATTTATCACCTTCCCATCCACATTCTGGGTATCCCCTTCATGGGAACGGCTGGGGCATGATAACTATTTATACTAGTTATTTGCCTCTCCTTGTTATATATTTAGTAAATCAACCACTAATTGTTTTTTTTAATCACTCTAAGAATATTTCTCTTTACACATTCAGGTTCTCTTTTAAGATTTTTGTTTCAGTTACATGAATTCAGACAAGTCTCCAAGCAACTCTAAATTCTACGCTGATCAGACAGACAGGTGTTAGGGTGGGTTGATATTCTGAATGATCACAGTCAGTAGAATCTTCTTTTTTTTAAGATTGTTTTATAAAGCAGTCTGTCACTAATTTTTGCAAGTGATATTTCACTTTCAAACTTTTCTGAGTATGCTGCTATGTATTTCAACTGCTCTTAAACTCCTAATTCTTAGCATCTGTCACCCAAGTATTTGAAAATGATTACAAATGACACTGGAATTTTCATCTCATATCTATGAGCAGACAAAACTATTTTAAAGTACCTGGGGGTAAATCCTTTATGTTATGTCCTATTATATAGTAAATGTAATAGAAAGACAGCATTTTAAAGATGTATAATTATATTACTGCAGGGAGAGCAAGATTTCTTATGTTTGACATTGAACTCCAGGTCCTGCCATAGGCGTTTACTACATGCGTTTTCAATCTCCTGTCTTCATCATGCTGCAGTATAGATGAAGTAATTTCATTGTATGTAAATTATTTAGTAATTCATATAGGCAGGGCTTTTTTTTCAGCTGGAAAATGGTGGAATGGAGTTCCACCAGCTCTGGCACTGGCGCTGTGCTCACCACTATCTACTCGCACTTGTAAACCCAGATTCTGTGTTTACAAGTAACAGCGTACCTCTCCTGGTGGCTCCCACAAAACTCTCCCTGGCAATGCTCTCTGGGTAGGAATAAGGAAGAGACGGCTGCTCAGGGTTCAGTGTAATTATGGGTTGGTGGAGGGCATTATGTGCTGAGCTGCAGCCTCGTGCCTGGATGCTGATGCCCCTGCTGGGTGATCTTTCTGCCACTGCTGCCCATTGTTGGAGAGGCGGAGCCGCAAACGAGTGTGCACTCTGTTCACTGGGTGGGAAAATAAGACATGGCTATGGAAGGTATTAGAGTGGGGCAAGTTGCTGAAAGGTGCTTTTTGCAGAGGTAAGCACATTGGGGGGTGAAAAGGTGATGTGGATTGGGGATGCAGAAGTAGGGAGCTGTGTAAGAGGGCTGCAGAGCTTAGTTTTTGAAGAAGGGGGGTTGCAAAGACAAGCTGTGGAAGAAGGGTGCAGAGGTGAGCAGTGGACAGGGGTTAGCTATGCCAGGAGTGCAGAGGTGAGCTTTAGAAAGGTCAAGAGGTGCAGAGGTGAGCTGTGGTCAAGGAGTGCAGAAGTGAGCTCTAGACAGGGAGTGCAGAGGTGAGTTGTGGACAGGAGGTGCAAAGGTGAATTGTGAATAGGGGTGATGGGATGAGTTGGGGATGGGGGTCAGGGGTGAGCTGTGGACAGGGTGCAGAGGAGAGTTGTGGATGGGAGAACAGAGGTGAGTCATGGACAGGAGGTGTAGAGGTGAGCTGTGGATGGTGAGGTGCAGAGGTAAGCTTTGGACGAGGGTGCAGAGGTGAGTTGTGGACAGTAGGGTGTAAAGATAAACTGTGGGCAGGAGGTGCCGAGGTGAGCTTTGGATGGTGGGGTGAAGAGGTGAGCTATGGATGGACAGGGGTGCAGAGGTAAGCTTTGGATGGAAGGAAGAGGTGAGTTGTAGACATTAGGGTGCAGTAGTGGGAGGTGCAAAGATGGGAGATGGGAGGTGCAAAGATGAGATGGGAAGTGCAAAAGTGATCTATGGATGAGGGTTGCAGAGGTGAGCTGGTGTCAGGGGTTGCAGAGGTGAATGACCAGTGTTACTTTTTTAGAGGGGAAAAAGTTTTCACTGGGGAAGATTTTTACTTGGTGGGGGAGGGACAGCGCATCATACAGAATTCATTGTTTAAGAATATGAAATGCAGCAGCAAAAATGCCACTCTCTAGATGTGCAAAGCTGGTATCCCCAAAAAGACTTGCAGCTGTAATTGCAGCAAAAGGTGGTTCTACAAAGTATTGACTCGGGGGGGGGGCTGAATACAAATGCACCCCACACTTTTGACATATTTATTTGTACAAAATTTGGAAAACCATTTATTATTTTCCTTCCACTTCACAATTATGTGCCACTTTGTGTTAGTCTATTGCATAAAAACCCAATAAAATACATTTACATTTTTTGTTGTAACATAACAAAATGTGGAAAATTTCAAGGGCTATGAATACTTTTTCAAGGCACTGTATACACTTGAATGTTTCTCTGCAGATTGTGAATGTTACTCCTTAGTACTCTTTAATTAAAAAGTCACTGGCAATACTACACTATTGTATCTTCTTTGCATATATCTCTTTGAGCCTTTTTATGCAGGAGCTGCAGAATATGGAGATGTGACCTGGGTGCTGTTGACCCGTTGCTTATGTGATTAAAGAATGGTGTAATAATGTAAATGTCTAGTACATGCCATAAATATCAGTAGTACAAGTGTCATTATTGCATTTTTTTTAAATAAGAAAAATAGATACCTTTTAACACAAAGTTATTAGGCAAATGACACACCCCTGTCACATCCCCACTTAAGCCCACAAATAATTAAGACACATCTGGTTGGGTAAACTTACAATATTTGTTCACTACTACGTTTTTATGGCTTTTCAAAACAACAGCGGCAATAAAATAGTGATTGAATTAAATGTAACCAGGTTTTTTGTTATTAAAGTTTGGGGGGCGTTTATTGACTGTAATGTAAAAATTAAATTAAGCAGTTCCCTTTTCTGTCACAAGATGGGGATGATGGGCAAGCTGACCTCCCTGAACTGCTATGGAGCACAAAGAAATCTGGGAACTGTAATTTCTGACTGGAGTTCTCACTGGATTTTTCAACAGTCTATACTGACTGAGGCTGGAGCTACAAGCCACAAACAAAACATCTGGGGAAGAGGTTCACTCCTGTCTGTCAAAGATAAAAGGAGCACAGCCACATTCTCAGCTACCATTCAGTCTACAGGGTCAGTCGGTATACAGCACAGCCAATCTGACCCTACCTGCTCTTGTCTGTCAGCTGCCTGAGGGTGGAGAGGATCGCTCATGTCTGTCAGGAAGAGAGAGGGAGGTACAGCCGCATCCCAAGCTGCCTCTCAGCTTTCAGAGCTGGCCTGCACACCACACTGCATGCCTGATCTCATCCACTCTTGCCTATAAGTCACCCGACAGGGTAGCACTCTGGACCTCAAAGAGAGGGAGAGAGAGAGGCATGACTGAATTCCTAGCTGTGGTCCAGTCTCCTGGGTTGGTCTGAAGATCGCACCATCATCCTGACTTCGCCCACTCTTGACCATCAGACACCAAGACACACAAGGGGAGGAGCCGGCACACCACACATTGACTGCTGAATAACTTTCTCCATCCACTAATTGGCCATCGGAGACTCAGTTCTGCATCAGACTTTTCTGCCAGCCATCAAGCTACTATGGGAAGATCAGAGCACCCCAGTCTTCAGAGGAGACCTTCCACCACCGTGGTCTGTCAACTCAAGTCAATTAGCTGATGAGTGGGTTATTGACCTAATTTAAAGTTATCTCCCTACACAAGTTATATTTAACTTAGATATCCTTCTTCTTGCCTGGCTCATCTGCAATGTCCAAATTAACATTACATACATTAAGTCCATTGCCCTGCACCTTGATCTACAATGTAGAGCCCACTACTACCACACTGTGTGCAGGGGTGGCCAGCTGTCATCAAGCACACCAATGACACAAGAGCCCCAACACAATGGGCAGAGGATCCATAATACGGACTCTAAATAGTTGATTATTTTGGTTTTAACCATTTCACACTGTTCCAGTTTGCAGAGAGAGAGAGCCTATGTGTAGCCCACCCATCATTGGTACTCCCTGACATCTTAGCCCTTTATTCTTGCTACATTAACCATGTGTTGTCTGTTTTCGTACACTGGTGGCAAAGCTACAGTTTATGATTCACATGTAAAATTTCTTATTATTGGTGCACATTGTCAGTGAGTTGTACATGTTGCTACATGCTGTACTGTTATACTCTGCACACCTACCTCTCAAGAAATGCTGTAACTTAGTGTAAAGTCTCAAGTTTGATTACAGAGTGACCTTAAGGTAGTGCAAAATTAGCAAATCCAAGCTGCCAAAAGTGGTGTAACCTGAGGTGTCAGAGGGGTTGAGGCCTACCACAGAGCAAGGGAGAACAGCGGACCCAACACTATTAGCGGCTCCTGCAGGGGTAGTACTACAGAAAGGTTTAGTGGGATGAGGTATTTGATTCTAAAAGAGGGACGGTGCTCCAAATGAGGGATAGTTTGGAGCTATGCGAATGAATATAATGGTGGATCACAAAGGAATAAAGTTTAGCAAGTCTAGTATTGTACATTTAGAGGTTTAAAAGGGCTGTTAATAGAAAATAGAAGTCTCTGCTTCCTGATGTGGGAGTTCATTTTGACAACAAACACCATACCCTACAGTCATTCAGAGGACCAGGCAGGGATATGTTAAACCATATAACATATGTCTTAAAATGAAGTCATACAAATAGAAAGTACTGAAGGCTAGAAACTTCAAGTCAGCTGTGATAATACAAAAACTTCCTGTGTGACAAATCATTCTCTATTTAATGCCATCAAACAGAAAACAATTGCTGCAGGAACAGTGGCCATATTAAAGGCTGCCAACTACAGGGCCTCTAATTAGTTGTCATGAGGGAGAAAACCAAGGAAGAGATCCTCAGGTCAGTAAACTTTACAAAGTGAATTTTGACTAGACAGCTGAAGACAGAAATCCACAAAAAGAGTTGAAAATAAAAGCAGACGGAGAGAGACAATGAGAACAGAGGGAGGCATATAAGCCTGATCAGAAATTAATTACTACAGCAATAGGAAATGGTTGCAGCAGCTTTCCAAATTGATAAAAGAAGGAAACACAGTCATATTACTGAGCAATGCTGAGCTGCAGGGCACATTTGAAGTGAATGGGTTTAACAGGTGTCTTATAGCTTCATATTGCAGTGTAGATGCCCACAGGCTGCTTTCACAATAAAACATACCAAATATACATTTTGCATTTCTGTTTTGAGCAGTAATGTCTGCATATGGCATTAGATGATTTTTATCACCAATGTTTTAATGATTCCAATCAGTTACCATGCTGATATGTGCTGTTTGTCTTATTCTGTTAATCTGTTCGGTCACAGCATGTGTAAGAATGAAAACATTTATGTTCCATGTCAACAGTAAGATTCATCTTTATTATATCCACTTCAATACAGGGCACTTTCACCCCCTTCCTGCCCAGGCCAATTTTCAGCTTTCAGCGCTGTAACATTTTGAATGACAATTGCGCAGTTATGCAACACTGTAACAAAATTAAATTTTGATCATTTTTTTCACACAAATAGAGCTTTTTTTTGGTGGTATTTGATCACCACTGCGTTTTTGTTTTTTTGCGCTATAAACAAAGAAAGACCAACAATTTTGAAAAAAACACAATATTTTTTACTTTTTGCTATAATAAATATCCCAAATTTAAAAAATGTAAAATAAATTGTTCCTAAGTTTAGGCCAATATGCTTTCTTCTACTTATTTTTGGTAAAAAAAAATAGCAATAGGCGTATATTAATTGGTTTATGCAAAAGTTACGGCGCCAACAAAATAGGTTATTAATTTATGGCATTTTTATTATTAAATTTTTTTTACTAATAATGGCGGTGATCTGCAATTTTTATCACGACTGTGACATTGCGGCAGAGAGATCGGACACTTTTGTCACTTTTTTGAAACCATTGACATTTATACAGCGATCAGTGCTATAAATAGCCACTGATTACTGTATAAATGTCACTGGCAGGGAAGGGGTTAATGCTAGGGGTCGATCAAGGAGTTAAATGTGATGACAACTTCCTCTCAGTTTTCCCAAATTTGGGAGGTAGTCCAGAAGCTTAAAGTATAACTAAAGGCAAACCTTTTGTTTTAGTTTTGGTTAGAGTGGAGATGTATTAAAACACCTATTTTATTGCTATCTCTGTCCCCATTTGGGAGATTCACCCTCTCTATTTGTCCTGTTTACCTTTATCAACAAAAGTGAAAGTAAAAGAAAACCCTCATTTTGAGTTGTCCCCAGAAATAGGGAAGTCTTCCAATAGGGACACTAGTTCTGGTGACCTGGGGGTCCCCAAAGAATTCCCCTAATTTGCAGGGATTTCTTCACACTTCCTGTTTTGGTTATGGGACAGGAAGTAAAGGGAAATATTCATCTGGGGCACAGATGGCAAAAAATAAACTGACAGGTGTTATAACCCTCTCACACTCTACCAAAAAAAAAGAAAAAGTCTTGCTTATAGTTCTACTTCAATATTTAATTGCACTAATTGGTCAGAGCAGCTACTGTTAATTTCCTTGCTCTGTATTAACAAGACTGCTCTGTGGATTCTCATCCTGGCTTTAGTGCAGTCCAAGATAATAATTTCATATGAAGATTATTTATTAATCTAGCAATACAATCAACCGAAAATTCAAAGAGCTAACTGTCTAAATTATTATACAGGATTTATATAGCGCCAACAGTTTACAGAATGGAAATAGAAATCTCTAGTCCATGGCTCATCCTCAGCACAGAAGACGCACCGCAAGTCAGATCATGATGATCCGACTTCTGGTGCGACTTCTATTCAAATCAATGGGCTCCCATAGGGAACCATTGATTTTGAATAGAGGCAGAGAAATGCCAAACGAGGCTTAACACTCTTTTTACAGCGTTAACCCTTGTTTAACACCTTTTCAAGTGTCTGGCGTTTCCAGTACTGCTTTTGAATGCGATTTTATGGCGTTCAGAAAACAGCCCACAAACTCCACTGCTGATAAACGTCCAAAAAGTCCATGTGTGCATGGGCACATAGGATAACATAGAGTGTAGTTTTTGGATTTAAAAAAAAAAAACGCCCAAACTCCAAAAAACGTCCGTTTATGAGCTCCAGTGTGCATGGAGCCTAAGTAGCATTAGCATTAAGAAGCAGGGCTGTCGGTGTCCCAGTGATTAGCTTTCTTAATTGTATTTGACAACAGATGAGTCATCAGCTTTCAGCAAGTTTCCAACATTTTTTTAAACGTGTGGGGTTCCAGCGAAAGTCCATACCAGGCCCTTTGGGTCTGGTGTGGATTTTAGGTGAACCCCATGCCAAAATTGTTTCTAAAATACCAAACCCTTATCTAAACAGGCTAGGTAAGGGGGGGCACGAGTGAGCGCTCCCCCCATACCAGGCCACATGCCCTCAACATGGGGGGGTGCTGTAGGGTGTGGTTGATGAGGACAAGAGTCTTTTCCCCACAACCCTGGCCTGGTGATTGTGGGTAGGGATGAGCTTCGAGTTCGAGTCGAACTCATGTTCAACTCGAACATCAGCTGTTCGCCGAACAGCGAACAATTTGGGGTGTTCGCAGCAAATTCGAATGCCGCGGAACACCCTTTAAAAGTCTATGGGAGAAATCAAAAGTGCTAATTTTAAAGGCTTATATTCATGGTATTGTCATAAAAAGTGTTTGGGGACCTGGGTCCTGCCCAGACATGGACATGGATCAATGGAAAAAAAGTTTTAAAAACTACCGTTTTTTCGGGAGCAGTGATTTTAATGCTTAAAGTGAAACAATAAAAGTGTAATATCCCTTTAAATTTCCTACCTGGGGGGTGTCTATAGTATGCATGTAAAGGGGCGCATGTTTCCCGTTTTTAGAACAGTCTGACAGCAAAATTACATTTCAAAGGAAAAAAAGTCATTTAAAACTACTTGCGGCTATTAATGAATTGCCGGTCTGACAATACACATAAAAGTTAATTGATAAAAACGGCATGGGAATTCCCCACAGTGGAATCCCGTTTTTATCAATGAACTTTTATGTGTATTGTCGGACCGGCAATTCATTAATAGCCGCAAGTAGTTTTAAATGACTTTTTTTCCTTTGAAATGTCATTTTGCTGTCAGACTGTTCTAAAAACGGGAAACATGCGCCCCTTTACAGGCATACTATAGACACCCCCCAGTTATGAAATTTAAAGGGATATTACACTTTTGTTGTTTCACTTTAAGCATTATTAAAATCACTGCTCCCGAAAAAAACGGTAGTTTTTAAAACTTTTTTTTTGCATTGATCCATGTCCCCTGGGGTAGGACCCAGGTCCCCAAACACTTTTTATGACAATAACTTGCATATAAGCCTTTAAAATTAGCACTTTTGATTATTCATGTTCGTGTCCCATAGACTTTAACAGTGTTCGCATGTTCGAACAAATTTTTTGACTGTTCGCAAGTTCTGATGCGAACCGAAAAGGGGGGTGTTCGGCTCATCTCTAGTTGTGGGGGTGCGGGGGGAGACTTATTGGAATCTGGAAGCCCCCTTTAACAAGGGGGCCCCCAGATTCCATCTCTGCTCCTCTGTGAGTGAGTAAATAAAAATGCACACAATTTTTGACAAGTTCTTTATTGAAAAAAAAAACTAAACAAAGACAATGTCCCCTGGCATAGATCTATCATCAGTCAGAATAACCAACAGCCGCTGACCCGCCTTGTGATGTCATCGAACGGGAATGCTGGTTGGCTCCACCCCTTAATCTGTCTAATGGCAGGAGCTTTTGTTGGGTGCAGACCTTTTTAATTTGGGGTGGCGGCTGCCATTCATCGTGAATAATGATGGATCTACACCAGTGGTCGTTATTTTTTTTAAAAAAGGACTTGTCTAAAACTGTGTGTGCTTTTTTATTTACTTTTTGACACTTTTTGGTACATTGTACCCCTACTCATTCACACGGCATCTGAGGGCTTCCAGATTCCGATAAGTGACCTCTGTGCCCCCACAACCACCGGCCAGGGTTGCTCCCTGAGCCCCCTTACCCCAAAGCACTCCACCATGTTGAGGTCATGTGGCCTGGTATGTTTCAGGAGAAGGGGGATGCCCGCTCATTCCCCTTTTCCAGGCCTGCCAGGCTGCATGCTCAGATAAGAGTCTGGCACAGATTTTGGGGGGACCCCCATGCTGTTTCGTCACAATTTTTTTATTGCTGACAATCGTTTTTATTACATTCAGCTGTCAGCGGGGAACCATGCGTGATTACATGTGAGCGGTCATAATTAGATGAAGGAGCTGTCAGCCTCCCATTGTTTTCATTAGAGCTGCTGCCCTCAACTTGAAACTGAACAGCATATTTAAAATGAGGCTGAACTAGTGTATACGAGTCCTGTATTGGGTGGCGGTTCCCACCAAGCTGACTCTGGACCCACCCCACTTCTTCTTTGATGGAATGTGGGGTGGGTCCACAGGGATGTGTGTTAAGTCCGGCCCTGTTTACATTGTTTACGCACGACTGTACTCCCATACATGCGTCTAACACTATAGTGAAGTTTGTTAATGACACCACTTTAGTGGGACTCATATAAGATAATAATGAGACAGCTTATAAGCAGGAAATTCAACATTTGGTTGAGTGGTATAGAGAAAATGATTTAATACTCAATATGGCAAAAACTGAAGAAATAATAGTGGATTATAGGAGATCAAGAAAGATCAATCAATGCCCGGTTTATATAGGTGGCACTGGTAAGGAGGTGGAAAGGGTGGACACTCTTACATTTTTGGGCTGGATTGCCCTTTAAGGCTTCTTGGTCAATTTCTATCAGTGTACCATTGAGAGTATTCTTCTCCACTGTGCTGTAGTGTGGTATGCCAGATGCAGGGCGGAGGATAAGAAGTGCCTGTTTCGTGTGGTGAGAACAGCACAGCGGATCATAGGAACAGAGCTACCGAATTTGGACACAGCATATGCCAGCTGATGAAAAAAGCGGGCAAAAGCTATTAGTATTGATCCAACCCACCCAGGTTACAGTGTGTGTCTCATTGCCATCAGGGAAAAGATATAGGACACTTAAAACGCTCACTAATCGCTTAAAGCATAGTTTTTTTCCCTAGGGCCTTATTGTCCATAATCCCATCAGGTACAGTGTTTTAGGAATTTTATGTGGAATTCTAATATTCTTTTATTTATTTATTTTTAAATAACATTTTATATTTTGATACATTTAAATAGATACATGGGCATGTGCTAGAAGTATGTATGTGTGGTTTTGTTGAGAAACCCGGAAAAATTTTGTTGTATGTATACAATGACAATAAAGTATATCTATCTATGGTTACCTACCTGTCATTTTGGAGTCACTCCACCATCTTGTGTCATTTACTTTCTGGCCTGAGGCCTGTCCTCTCACGTATTCCTGGCCTAAGGTATGTTACCCAGAATAAAGAATGTCCAGTCCAAAAGCATTTTCAATGTTTTACTGCAACAGTTCAATCACATCTTCCCAGATGTAATCAGTTAGGCTGCATTCACACTTTAGCGTTTTGAATCTCAGGCAGATTTGCTGCGAATCTGCCCGCAATTTGAAAGTGCTGATGTGTGAATGGCAAATTGCGGGACTCGCATTTCCGATGTCATTCATTTGACACCTCTAATCGTGGTGCGGGTCTTCCGCGATTGTCAGGGCTGGACTGGGACAAAAATTTGGCCCTGAACTTCCTTATGTGGTGGTGTAGGGGCGGCGCTGCTCCTGCAGCGACTTCGCGGCCGCCCCCCCCTTTCGTGCTGCACATTAAAGTCTGTTATGGGCACCAGTGCCCATAGAAAAGATGGCCGCGCCCACGAGCCGACCACGCAACTGCGCATGTGCCGTTCCGAAGCCGGCCGGGCTCGGGAAAGCTCGTAAGCGCTCGGCCGGGCGGCGCATGCGCAGTAGCATGATTGCGCCGCCCGGCGCCATTTTTAAAAAAATCGAGGGTAGCTAGCAATGTCATTGCCCGCACCGCTGTTCCGCCCTCCTCCTTCTGATGGCAGGCAGCATGGCAAGGGACATCCCAATCTGGTGGCAAGTGACATCCCCATCTGGTGGCAGGCATGGTGGCAAGTGACACCCCCATCTAGTGGCAGGCATGGTGACAAGTGACACCCACATCTGGTGGCAGGCATAGTGGCAAGCGACATCCCCATCTGGTGGCAGGCATAGTGACAAGTGACATCTCCATCTGGTGGCAGGCATAGTGACAAGTGACATCCCCATCTGGTGGCAGGCATAGTGGCAAGTGACATCCCCATCTGGCAGTGACAAGAGATGGTGGCAAGTGACACGCTCAGGGCTCCCAATGATTCTGCATTATGGTGAGTTGAACTATTTCAGTTTATATTACAATGTAATGATAGAAATAATGTGTTTCAATTATCCTGACACCATAACAACCATGGTGCCGGGGATGATTGAAGCACTAACACCAGCCATTGCCTTGAAAATTTGCCTGCGAAAAATCCTTACCCCTCGCGCGCTTACCCTGAAGTATTTTTAGTCTACAATTAAAGCCAGTTATTTTCAGTGTTCTCGTGTATGGAGATATGTTTTTAATTGATCTATTGTAGAAGTCATCGATAAAGGACGTGGTGTGTGTGTGTGTGTGGGGGGGGGCAGCATTGAAGGACCCGGCCTTGGGGCGGCAAAGGGAGTAAATCCGGGCCTGCCCCTAGGCAGTCCTGAATCAAGCCATAGGACCTGTTAAACAAGGGTCAAGGGTAGAAAGTTTCCTTCAACTTCACCCTAAAGTATCCATAGCTGTCCCTCAGTTCAGCCTAGCTGCACTCTCTCTCTTTTGCACCCGAAACAGACCTACATGTTATTGGTCATGGGTGTCCTCTTCCCATACCCAGACTTTGTCAGGGTCCCACCCTAAAGCTGGTGTAAAAGGGTATTAACCCCACCCACTACATCACCAAATGAGGAGAATCAAATAAAGGGCACTTACCCCTGACATCAAGTATTTTGAAAACAGGTAGAATTACTGATTTATCTCTTGGTTATGTGCCCTTTTTAATACATGAGAGTATTTTACTTGTTTGGCATTGCTTGCTATTGCTAAGTCTGTGATCTACAAGAACCCTCAGATCATTTCCATCAATGATTCTCTCAAGGGAGCCCCTCCTATAATGTAATTTGCATGTGTATTTTTTGAAACCCAAGCGCGATAACTTTAGATTTCTCATATTGAATATCATGTGCCTTGTAGCTTCCCGGCCCCCTATTTTATTAAAGTGGTTGTAAAGGCAGAAGGTTTTTTATCTTAATGCATTCTATGCATTAAGATAAAAAAACCTTCTGTATGTAGCAGCCCCCCTCAGCACACCTAATACTTACCTGAGTCCCATCTCGATCCAGCGATGTTGCACAATGTGCCTGGGCTGTCTGGGACTCTCCCTCCTGATTGGCTGAGACATTTCAGCGGCGCCATTGGCTCCCTCTGCTGTAAATCAAAGTCAGTTAGCCAATCAGGAGACAGGGGGTATGGAACAATGGCTCCATATCTGAATGGACACAGGAAGTTGAGGCTTGGCTCAGGTGCCCCCATAGCAAGCTGCTTGCTGTGGGGGGCACTCAACAGGAGGGAAGGGCCAGGAGTTTCGACAAGGGACCTGAGAAGAGGAGGCTTTAGGCTGCTCTGTGCAAAACCACTGCACAGAGCAGGTAAGTATAACATGTTTGTTATTTTGTAAAGAAAAAAAACCCCAAGACTTTAGTATCACTTTAAGGTCTTACTGTAATTGTGCTATATCTTGTGCCAAAATTATTTCCCTGCATAATTTGATCTCATCAGCAAACACTGAAAATAACCTCTTGATTCCAAACTCTATTTTCATAAATAAATAAATAAATAAATTAATCAGCCTTGGCCTCAAGACCCTGGTGTACACTCACAACTTTAGACCATTCAGGGAATGAATAGTTTACCACTCACCTCTGGAGTCATTCATGTTATCAGTTTCCTATCCATGTACATGGAAACACTTTAACCACTTGCTGACCAGCTCCTGTTGTTATACGGTGGCAGGTCGGCACATTCCCGCAAATCGTCATAGGTGTACTTTTGCTCCTTTAAGGAGCCATAGCAGGCACGTGCATGCACCCGCTGTACGGTGAGGGACCCGATGCGCGTGGCTGGCAGTCGCAATGTCCGCTGGTCACCTGCGATCGCGGGAATGAGAGCCAGAACAGGGATCTGTCAGTGTAAACAGACGGATCCCCATTTTGACAAGGTGTTAGAGAGAGAGATCTGCTGTTCCTAGTGATTAGGAACAGCGATCTTTCTCCTCTTCCAGTTAGCCCAGCCCCCATGCAGTTAGAAACACTCCCAGGGAACACACTTAACCCCTTGAGCAGCCCCTAGTATTAACCCTTTCCCTGACATATTGGCTTAAACTAATGAAGAAATGTGTTTTTTTTTTGGGGGGGATAGTTATTATAGCAAAAAGTAAAAAATATTGTTTTTTTTCAAAATTGTCACTCTTTTTTGTTTATAGCGCAAAAAATAAAAACTGCAGAGGTGATCAAATACCAAAAGAAAGCTCTATTTGTGGGGGAAAAAGGACGTCAATTTTGTTTGGGTACAGTGTCACACACCCGCACAATTGTCAATTAAAGCAACGCAGTGCTGTTTCGCAAAAAAAAACTTAAAGGGGGCAAATTCTTCCGGGGATGAAGTGGTTAAAGTTATAAGCAACCATTTTTTTCTGAATGAAAAGTGCTCATTCAGTGTTTACTATTTTTATTAGCTATGATTGGCCACAGCTAATTACATGGTACAGATGGGCCTTGATTGGCCCTGTCTGTATCATGTGCTGTCTGTAATCTGTCACAGATCTCATCACAACAGTAGACAATGAAAGGCATGTAACAAAGCCTTTCATTGTGTAGAACTGCCATGTGATCTGCTGTGATTGGCCACAGCAATCACACGGTACAGACAGTGGACCGGTACAGTGATGTACTGTATCGCAGAAAATGGTTTGGTCATTAAGGGGGAAAATCTTCTGGTCTTCTATGTGTCATTGTGTCAAATACCTGCTTTTTATCCATGAGGAAAAAGACATGTTAGTGTCAACGGCCCCTTAGGGTTTTTAATATTCCCTCAAAAGTTTAGAGTTTGGACAGGACAGTAAGTAAAGGGAGGGTTCATCCCTTCCTAACTATATACAAAAAGTGTTGGCTATATTTACACTAATCTATATATACTGTAGATTACATCAGGGCCCCTTTACAGTTGCAAATGGGGCCATTACCAATTACATGCAGGAAGCTGTCTGCATCCAGGGCTGATCATTGCAGGTAATCACTCCACGTGTGATTACATGTGAGCGGCCATAATTAGATGCAAGAGCTGTCAGCCTCGCATTGTTTTTATTAGAGCTGCTGCCCTCAACTAATCGCCAGGAACCCCTGCTGGGTCTCGCGGATGTAATTGATAACAGCCCCATTTGCAAGTATGAATGGTGCTGTACATTTTTTAAAGTAGTTGTAAATCCACTTTAAATAAAAAAAATTAACACCTGCAAGACAAAGGCATAATGAGCTAGTATGCATAGCATACTAGCTCATTATGTAATACCTGAGATCGAAGCCCTCGCTGCGGTGCCCCTACACCGCTCCGGCGGCCACCATCACTCTAGGGGGTTACTTCTGGGTATCGCGGCTCCAGCACTGTGATTGGCCGGGCCGTGATGATGTCACTTCCGCGCGCGCAGTAAGGGCACACTCACTGAAGCAACGACACATACGTGCCATTGCTTCAGTTTGTGTCAGTGCGCATGTGCCAATGACGTGCAGGTTTAGGAGATATCCTGGGTAGCTACAGGTAAGCCTTATTATAGGCTTACCTGTAGCACAAAGTGGTCTGTAAAAAGTTCTTCTATAAACTTATTTGCTCGACAACACATGATATTTCTGTAGTCTGAAGTAAAAGGATTTATCACTTTACGGCGTACACACGTATGTGTTCTAATAACAGACACACGTTGTCTTATGCTAAGGTTCTGATTGTAATGAAGGTGAGCTCAGACTTTGATGAAATCTTTGAAAGGTAATTATTTTCAGCTTCTAAATTTAAGTACATCTTATACCACATATCCCAAGGTTTCTCTGTCTTTTCATTAGGTTTTTCAGAGGAATTGTAATTCAAAGGGAGTAATCAGTTATTTTTCCTTTGAAGAGCTCTCCTTCTGATGTTGAATTATTTGCTGAAAAATGTGAAATTATACAAGCATCTTTAATACCAGCAGTCTGTTATCACTTATTCCTGCTTATCACTTGCAGGCATACAAATCCCCCACTGTTAAAGAATCTGTCACACGGCTACTTGGTTTTACATTATTATATTGCAAATCACGAAAAGGCCATAGCTTAGTCAGTCTCACTTTCAGCTTTGTAACATTAATGATTACAGCCTTGTGCCATCTGCTATCCCACCCAACAACCTTTACTTTCGGACACCTAAAACCAATATTAGGTGATTCTCTACACCTATTCTTCTAGCTGCACACAGCTTTATTTGTTTATAGTTTTTACCATAGGTAGTTAGTTTTTTTTTTAAATCATTGACTTTAAGAGATCCACCTTGAATGCTGTGTTAACCTATTCCACCCAATCACAATAGCTACAATAGATTCTCTGACATTACTATGCAATTGTTTCTAGCTGGCTTCCTACTCATATGTCAGTCAAACTTCTTATGATTTTACATACCTGTATTGTTGGGACTGAAAAGGGAACCTTGGAGGGTTTTTATTATTTTATATTAAACTAGTCAAATTGAATCTAGTTGCTAAGAAAGCATTTTTGTTTTACTTCTTAAAATTGCATTTTTCTTTCATTTTTTTGTTGTTGCAAGGTATAAGGTATGAAGCAGCACATATTAATTTAAATAGCAATATTAAAGGCATATCTAATTCAGAGAAGAAATACTGTTTTATGAAATCAATTCTATCAGTTGCTGTAAATGTGAAATTGTGTCACCAGAGGGATCAGTTTAGGGAGAAGCAGCTTCAATTCTTTCGTATCAGTCTCAACTCTCAAAATCCAAGCATACATACTATGGGGTTGATTTACTAAAGACAAATCCACTGTGCACTACAGGTGCAGATAGGAAGATCTGAAATGAGGGGAAGCTCTGCTGATTTTATCATCTAATCATGTGCAAGCAAAAATGCTGTTTTTGTTTTCCTTGCATGTCCCCCTCAGATCTACAGCAACTGCACTTCCAAGTGTACTTGCAGTGCACAGTGGATCTGCCTTTAGTAAATAATCCCCCTGTCTCAGATAGTCATATCAAAATAAAGCTGAACACATTTAGGTTCTCTTCTCTATGATTAGCATGTGGCCTAGACATTAGAGAGTGGCAGCTTCTTTCTGCCTTAGACCCTTTTCACACTGAGGCGCTTTACAGGTGTTTTAGCACTAAATATAGAGCCTATAAACTGCCTCTCAAGCCACCCCAGTGTGAAAGCTTGTGTGCTGAATGGGCACCGCTGCGCCTGCAAATCGCTTTGGTAGTGGAGCTTTTCGGGCACTATTAACCCTTTCCTTGGCTGCTAGCGGGGTTAAAAGCACGAACAGCGCCGCCATAACAGCGGTAAAGCATCGTTAAAACTAGCAGCGCTTTACCGCTAACGCCCGCACCGCCCCAGTGTGAAAGGGGTCTTAATGTACATCTGTCATAGAATAATGGGCCTGCCAAAGCTGGATCCATTCTGAATTTACTAGTCCACTTGCTGTGTATCATCAGGCTTCTATATTTATGAGTCACAAACCTGCAACAAAGCATGCAACAAATTATTCAGGGTAAAGTCACAACTCCTTATCTCTCTACTTGTTCTGGGTCAATGACATAGTATTGAAGCCTCAGTGAAACAGTCAGGCAACTACCATTTTCATAAAGAGAGGTCTCCAATGGCAACCTAAAAAATTTGATTAGGACAGATGCACTTTCCACTGCCCCATATGCTCCATTACTTCATTGGAGCCCTAGTTGAATACTCAAAAGTTTGGGGTTTGGGAGGGGCATGAGTAATAGTAACAGTGGGTTTGGTGTTCTTACAAGATATACTGTTGCCTTGTCCTAAGTTGATAAAGTCCTAAGTGGATAAAGTGATAGTCTGTTTAATGATGGCCAATGGTCAGACGCTATGAAACAAACCAAAGAGCAGCACACAGACACATGTATTGAACAAGCATGCCTGTGTGCAGTGGACATCCCCTATATAACTGTTATTTCTGGCCAATAATAGTTTACTGATGGAAAATTTTAATCCATCTGACATGTTTACTGTTGGTATCTGCTGAAGTCACAAAACATCAGTACATTCAGGCGACAATCATCTAATATTCACAGTTACTTTAATGTTCATAGGAATTGCGTCATATTTTATAAAGTCTAGCAATTCAAATATATGAATGAGTCCAAAGAGGTTTATGCAGCATGTTCAGTAACCATAAACATTATATAAATGAGTAAAGTGACTGGCAAGGCAAACTGGCCCCCTGGAGATAAAGAGCTGCAAGTTCATTAAGCCTGGCATAGAAAAATGATGAGGCAGGCACTTAGAATAGTTATTTTTTTTCCTTTTTCTATTCGAACTTGAAGCGAAAACCTGCATGCAGACTGGTGTCTACAGCAAGTCTCTCTACAGGCAATTTACTAAAGGATGGCCAGACCCAAGAAATTCTGTTTATTTCTAACAAATGTAGCACTACCACCGGAGGAGCCACTGGATTATTTGGGATTCTCCTGCCCTGCTCCAGTCATGACCTGCCTTGTACCAGAACCTGAGTGACACCAAGACACCTGGAAAAGTTGAAATGAGCTTTATTATAGAAGACAAATGCCTTGTAAAAGGAAGATTAGACAGTAGACTCAGCAATAAATCATACAGAGACAGCAATGCAAAATAGCACAATTTGAAAATCAGGCAAAATAATAGCAACTGTAAGACCTAACTAAGCCAGTGGTCATCAACCCTGTCCTCAGGGCCCACTAACAGGCCATGTTTTATGTATTACCTTGGGGAGATGCAGACTAGAATACTGCAATCACTGAGCAGCAATTGATATCACCTGTGATGTATTTCATTTATCTTGCAAACCTGGCCTGTTAGTGGGCCCGGAGGACAGGGTTGATGACCACTGATCTAAGCCACTGACTAGTGGGATATAAATTCAGTTATGCTAGAGTTGGGGCCCTATGATTATACTTGTAGGAGCACTCTATACACAGTTGCCAACATTTAAAAAAAAGTTTTTAGGGACGTTTTTTCTGCATCTTGATCTCAATCACAGCACAGAACAGAAGTTTGGTCTGTGGTCCTGAGCTTCTAGCAGCACGTTGTCCAGCCACTCTCTCTCTATGGACTTTCGGCCTAACCCAGGACTCACTCCAGCAACAGGGCTTACCCTAGGGTTCCAAGGACACTTAGCCCCTAGGCACAATACACAGTCCTATACAGCAGCACAGGAGGTTACTCCAAGTCTCCTTCTGGGCACTGCACCCAGCTCCTTAGAGCACCTCCACGCACACACAAGCTCCAATAGCCCTCTACCTGTCCACCACACGAAGGGAAAAAGGAATAGTAAAGGGAGTAATGCACTGCTGAGTGCCTTAAGCCTCATACACACTAGGCGTTTAGCACCAGTGCATTAGGCTCCAGTGTTTAGGTGCAGGTAGACATTACAGGTGCATGGTCCAGCCCTGCTGCCTGTCAAACTGTACGAGAGGCTGACAGCTGCTGAGGATGGATGGGTCTGGATGTTGCGCAGAATGTTACTTATGTTAGTGCAGTATGTGCCCAGGGACGAATGCCCAAAATGCATTAACAGTCTGCTAGGCTGAAGGGCGCATCTGTACTTTCAACTTCTCCTGCCCCACACTGGGGTTATAAGCCCAGTGTGCATTAAATCTTAAAGGAGCTACACAACCAAATTAAGAAAATATGAACATTGTGATATCAATGTTACATTTCCATTAACTAGCAACTCCATGACTCCCAATGAAAAAGCAGGTGAGGACAGAATAAATATTGTGTTAATTTACATGAACCTGTTTTCCCACTTTGCAGAGTTCACTTTTGATGTGCTTTAGCGAGCTGTGGTTTTTTTTTTTTAATCTGCTTTTAGGTGAGGTTTCCAGGAAAGCAAGTACAATGCATTTAAAAAATAATAAAAATGTAACATGTCAAATGAATAATGCAGAGTAGTGAACATGCTCAAATCCCGGTCCACATAACTTCTGGGACCTGCTTCCATTAGTCTCAATCATTGATTGAGGGGGCTGTTTATCAATGTTCTCACCCAAGATTCATCCATCTTTCACTTAAGAGTCACCCAATTTCACACAGAATTTAATTATGGGTGAAAACATTGATAAATAGACCCCTGAATTTCCATGGCATCCGTGGGTGCGACACATAGTTATTATTTCGATTAGGGGCTTGCCCACACCAGTGTTATGGTTAGTATAACATGTATATGCATGTGCACTGGTCTGCATTGTGCAGGGGCAGTTTAATGTGTTGTTACAACACATCACACCACAGTGTTAACTTTTTTAACACTGTGGTGTGATGTGGGGTGCTGACACTTCATGTGGGGTGCTGACACTCGTTTTTGCATTGCACAGCATAAAAATGTGGACATGATGCGTTTTTACACAATACACATCAACATTAATGTATAGTATCCTTGTGTTGAATCTACACACATCAAAACAGCTCAATGCACCTGCTGTGAGCGAGCCTTAAGGTGGCCGCCACAGGTATCAGAATTTATTGGGCTTGACTCTTTCTTCTTCTAAGGAAAGAGTAACTCCACTGTTGTTGAGAAAACCATAAAGTCCATATTCAGGGCCGGATTTGCCACAAGGCCACCGAGGCCAGGCCTCGGGGCGGCAGTGGTGTAGGGGCGGCGCCGCTCCTGCAGCGACTTCGCGGCCGCCACCCCTTTCGTGCTGCACATTAAAGTCTGTTATGGGCACCAGTGCCCATAGAAAAGATGGCCGCGCCCGCGAGCCGACCACGCAACTGCGCATGCGCCGTTCCGAAGCCGGCCGGGCTCGGGAAAGCTCGTAAGCGCTCGGCCGGGCGGCGCATGCGCAGTAGCGTGATTGCACCGCCCGGCGCCATTTTTAAAAAAATCGAGGGTAGCTAGCAATGTCATTGCCCGCACCGCTGTTCCGCCCTCCTCCTTCTGATGGCAGGCAGCATGGCAAGGGACATCCCAATCTGGTGGCAAGTGACATCCCCATCTGGTGGCAGGCATGGTGGCAAGTGACACCCCCATCTGGTGGCAGGCATGGTGGCAAGTGACACCCCCATCTGGTGGCAGGCATAGTGGCAAGCGACATCCCCATCTGGTGGCAGGCATAGTGACAAGTGACATCTCCATCTGGTGGCAGGCATAGTGACAAGTGACATCCCCATCTGGTGGCAGGCATAGTGGCAAGTGACATCCCCATCTGGCAGTGACAAGAGATGGTGGCAAGTGACACGCTCAGGGCTCCCAATGATTCTGCATTATGGTGAGTTGAACTATTTCAGTTTATATTACAATGTAATGATAGAAATAATGTGTTTCAATTATCCTGACACCATAACAACCATGGTGCTGGGGATGATTGAAGCACTAACACCAGCCGTTGCCTTGAAAATTTGCCTGCGAAAAATCCTTACCCCTCGCGCGCTTACCCTGAAGTATTTTTAGTCTACAATTAAAGCCAGTTATTTTCAGTGTTCTCGTGTATGGAGATATGTTTTTAATTGATCTATTGTAGAAGTCATCGATAAAGGACGTGGTGTGTGTGTGTGTGTGTGTGTGTGTGTGGGGGGGGGCAGCATTGAAGGACCCGGCCTTGGGGCGGCAAAGGGAGTAAATCTGGGCCTGTCCATATTGCATCGCATTTCACAGAAAATTACAGTGCTACAGTATGAAAAGGAAAGGTAATTATTTTTTAGTTCCAATAATATTTTATTAAGGATAAAAGAATAGTTTACAACATCATCACATGAACAATGATACAGTAAGTAAAATAGAGACACCAAAATGTACAGGGTGTAGTTCAATTTCAGTAGAAAGTCCTACTGTCCAAAGGGAACCAGTAGCAATAATATATATGAAATAAGCACAGTGATACCTTAGTCAAAATAATAGAAGTCCGAGTGAAACTGGAGCCTCAATCCTAAAACTGAGGGGGATGCAGTAGCACTTGATAAAATGTCCAAGTGGACAGCACATATGACAAGGAGGTAACATACCTCCGCTATGAGAAAGGTTCTAGAGGACAAGACCTATCATAGGGGGATAAAAAAGAAAATAAGAAGAAAATAAAATAAAACAAACACATTAAATAAAATAACTAAAAAAAAGGGGGGTGAGGTAGTAAGGGAAAAAGAGAATTAAGAGAAGGGGCAGATTAGAAGAAGGAGGGGGGGAGGCAGAGAAGACCTCCTCAGCCTCCAATCTGGTCAAAAGTTCTGCTTGTTACAATATATACTGTCCATCAAGGGTAACAGGCAAAGAAAAAGGAGCATGTATGTCAACTTAGTGGTCCTCCACAGCATGAGTCCTCCCCACCTAACCTCCATGGGGTAAGGGGGTAATACTACTAACCTAAATCTAAAGGTACCGTAGGAGTGGAGGCCCCTTGGCAGAGATACTCTGTACTTATGATTGACAGTCAGGGGGTCAATCCCATCAAGTGTTTGTATCGTTCAGTGGATTGAAAGCGAGTCCAACAAGTCCAAATATGTGAGAATTTAGAGGGGGAGTCACACGCTATGAAGACCAATTACTCCAGCTTTTCAATCTCATGTAGACGCATGAACCATTCTGATACAGATGGGACCTGAGGCGTGCCCCAATGCACTGAAATTCAGAGTTTGGCAGAGTTTACTATACAGTATGCATGGCTAACAATTGGTATTAGGTCTTCACATGGTGTGTAATCTAAGACAGGGCTCAAAATTTCAAGTCCTGAGCTACTAGCCAGGCCTTAAGAGTACCCATGTCACTCTTCTCATGCTGACCCTGAACAAATATATGTGTTATTATAACCTCCACCATGTTAGCGTATAGCATCCAATCTGGATGGGATCGGTATGTGTATGCAATAGTTTTTTGACTCAGCAGTGCCCCTGGTGGGAATTCTCCTGCTGCCCACCATACATTTGTTTTCACTGCAGTGTCATGTGGGAGGCTTACTACATTTTGGATTAAACTTACTATCTGATTGACACTTACAGCACAGGTATCGATTGGTGGCATGGGATCTCTTACCAGGGAATGCATGGAGATGTGTGAGCGGACCCTGCTGGTGCTGCCCCTTTATATGTCTTATCTGACATGACCTGACTAGCATGCTGGGGCTGGATGCAGAATTATGTGGGGTTGGGATACTGGACGGCCGTGCATTCACTGTAGTGGAGGTATGTCCCTATTGATCTGGATGCATTTATGTTTGAGCCTATGTGGATGAATGCGAGGTGACTGACGTGTTTGTGTATCACTTGTATGCTCTGGAGTTCATTTTATCTGACTATGCATCTGTCCTTACTCCACAATAGGATCGCTTTCTAGCGCTCTCATACATCTACCCACCTACTTCAACTTTACATGTTAACCCTTTAGCTCCCATTGGATTGACTCTGGGGAGCATGTATCTGCTCACTGATTTAGCATAAACCAATACTTTAAACTTTGTATCTCCTAACACACACAGACTAGCACTGCTACATGTGTTCTTTGTTTCAACTTAATGGATACATATTTGCAATTAGTTTTTTCCTGTCATTTTGCTCTATGCTCCCTTTATAATATGACATTAGACTATCTAATAGAGAAATCGGGTTTAGTTTTAAGATCAACATGGCACTGTAACCTGTAGGATTGTCATTTGACCCGAGAGTTATCATTTTTATGCTCTATTGATCTGATATTTATATCACTCAAGATTTCACTGGTCTTGATGGACTGTTCTATAAATGTTTTATATACATGCGTTTATGTGCATTTATATTTGTGTGTGCAGGGCAGCACTCCGGTACATGGAACTTTTAAAACACTTTGATTATCACATTATTTACTGTGTTCTGATGGATAGGATGCATCTGTTTTTAACTTCACATAATTAGAGGTGGGTAGTGGCCCCTTATTTAAACAGGTGATGATTGACAAATCCCCAAGCTCTGACGAAGTTCCGCAAATTAAGGAATGAAACATGTAAGTGTTTAGCTCTTATTGCTGGGATGGACACCCCCATTTTTTGCCCCGCTACCCCTAGCTAACACCCTATGATGGGCTTGAAGGACTGAGCTGGAACCTGATGATTTTGATGAACCTAATGATACAGCTATCCTGAATTTATCAGCATGATTGACCTCAACATGGAGACTAATTGATCTTTTATCACAGAGAACAGACACTGTGACTATGGATTTTATTACTCTATCGTCTTTTCGAATAGCCTGACACATATTGATCAATCTATCTTGGATGAGAAATCACTATCTTTATCACAGATGAACGATCATCAACTGGAGATCTATGGCTATTACATACAGACCAACAGATCGAATCTCATTTCACATTGGAGAGTTCTCTGTGTGATCCGCTATCAGTGAGTAACCACCATGTAAATGTATTATTACAATTGCTTGGATGTTATACCTACATGCTATGGGAACCCTGGCTCTTGGTTACACTGACGGTACCTATGTGATTGTTTCTGCTTATGTTATATACCCAACAAGGTCGGGATTGAAATGCTTAGTGATTCATCCATCTGTAATCAGTTTCTGCCATCGTTTAATCACATGTATTTTTTTACCAATCAAGATCATACAGCAGGACTTTCCATACATTCGAGGATACAATAACAACCTTTCTTTCTTTGTGAGGAGAAGATTTTTTTTTCTCCCCTAATTGTCTTCAATTTTTGGATTATTCATTTTCCCAGTGTGTCCCCCTTCTATGATTATTCTATCTTTGACTGTGGTATGAGTTTACACCTTATCATTTGTCGCTTAGTCTGTATCATTTCTGGTTGTAACAGAGTGGCATATTTCTGTGTTTACGGAATCACACTGTTCCCTTCAGGAATTATCCAGCCTAGTTCCTCGCCCCAGGTGGCTTGGGGTACTGTTAGGTGCTTATAGGGGGTGTTTTATATTGGGGGAGGGAGGGATATATCCACGGCATTTATCCCTTTTGATATCTTTAGAGATATTTCTTTATCACCCATTTATCTTTGGGGAATTGTTTGTATTATTAGGAGTTTCTCCGTTCATAGGGACTCTTTAGGGATATAGGGATTTTAGTATTGGTGTTTGTAATTTGCTCTTTCTTAGCGAATAAACATTTTTTGTAGTATAACTCTTTTTAGGGTGTGTGTTTTTATCACTCTGTTTTATTGGGGTTTTTTTGTCCCTTAAAAGTACCCAGCCACCAGTTGCCCTACCCCGCCCCTAATTCGAACCCTAAACATGCCCTTATAAATGTGTTAAATTTAACACTGTTAAATGTTTTATGTTACAAAATAAATATTAACAGCAACTTTATCAGTGCCCATCAGTGCAGCCTCATCAGCGCATATCAATGCAGCCTATTAGTGCCCATCAATGTATCCTATCAGTGCACATCAGTGCAGCATATCAAGGCAGCCTCATCAGTGCAGCTTATCAGTAACCATCAGTGCCCATGAATGCAGCCTATCGGTGCCCATCATCCCCCACAGCTATTACCTTTTTGTTCCAGTTGACCCTCCCTTCCAAACTGTAAGCTCTAACGAGCAGGGCTCTCTGATCCTTCCTGTATTGAGTTGTATTGTAACTGTACTGTCTGCCCCCATGTTGTAAAGCGCTGCGCAATCTGTTGACGCTATATAAATCCTGATTAATAATAATAAAAAATTAGGGTATAGTACAATCCAGGGTGTGGGAGGCAAAGCAACGAGCAGGATGGAATGATGTGAGATGATTCAGGAATGGCGAACTCAAGAAAAGATGTGGTAGAGAAGAACAAACATGGAAAGTTATGAGTTTGGCAGCAGGTGTAGAACCCAGGCATAATGGCGGAGGTTTAAACAAGATGAGCTCTTCGATATACAGGAGAGGCTGTCAAACTTATGCCTCTTGAGGCTCTAGGTGCAGCTGACGGAGGAGAGGTTGGGGATGACGTTTGGAAATCGGAAAGTGCTGTACCAATCTGGTAGGAGGCCTAGGCAAATTCGACTGATTCAAATTCTGTGTGAAGAAATAGCTGGTTGTTAAGCAGTGGGCTGGGAAGAAGGCCGCCCGCTTCCTTAACAACTATGAGTCATTATCTGTCAGCTGGCTTGAATGTTAAAGAAAAGAATGCCAGCAGTTTCCCGGCAATTGAAAAAAGTAAAAAAAAAAAAAAATGGCATAGGGTCCCCCCAGTCCATACCAGGCCCTTTGGGTCTAGTATGGATTTTAAGGGGGAACCCCAGGCCAAAAAAAAAAAAAAAAGGCCTGGTCACCCCATTATCCATACCAGACTCTTATTCGAGCATGCAGCTTGGCTGGTCAGGAAAAGGGGGCGCCTTCTGAACCATACCGGGCCACATACCCTCAACATGGGGGGTGTGGGTGCTTGTCCCCATGTTAATGGTCTAGGGTTGTCGGGGTCTGTGGAGGGCTTATCGGAATCCAGAAGCCCCCTTTAACAAGGGGACCCCCATATCCCAACCCCCCCTATGTGAATGGGTATGGGTACATCGGATATACCCATACCCGTTGACCCAAAAAAAGTGTCAAAAAGTAAGAAAAACAGGAGACAGTTTTTGACAAACCATTTGTTTAAAAGAAAATTGTGTCCCGTGATGTAATCCACCATCAATCACGCCACCCGCTGGACCGAAAAATAGAAAAAACTGGAAAAGACGCTTCTCTCGACTTATGAGCTCTCTTCGGGTTTGACAGCTCTTTTATAAGCAAGGGCGGGGCCACCCAAGTACATCACCAGGTGGCACTGCCCTCTTCTGAGGTCACATACGTTGGGAAACCTCTTCGGAAGCCCCCTTGTTATAGGGAGCTTACCGATTTCAATAGGCCCCCCGCCTGCAGACCTCGACAACCACCGGCCAGGGTTGTCGGGAAGAGGCCCTTGTCTCCATTAACATGACAAGGTGCTTTGGGGTGGGGGCGCAGAAAACCCAAAAGCTCCCACCCCCCCATGTTGAGGACATGTGGCCTGATATGGTTCAGGAGGAGGGGGCACTCGCTCCCTCCAGTTTTTCCTGACCAGCCAGGCTGCATGCTTGGATAAGGGTCTGGTATGGATTTCAGGGGGCCCCCCGCCATTATTTAAAAAAATTTTGTCGTGAGGTTCCCATTAAAACCTATACCAGACCCGAAGGATCTGGTATGGATGGGGGGGGGACACTATGCCATTTTTTTAAACATTTTTCTATTGCCGGCATTCTTTTCTTTCTTTTCATGGTTGTTAAGGATGCGGGCGGCTGGCTTACCAAACCGCTGCTTAACAACCAGCTATTTCTTCACACAGAATTGGAATCAGTCGATCTTTTTTCAACTGATCCGAATTGTAATTGTTCTGAAAAGTTGGAATTTGTTAGAAAACGTTAGAAAACTAATAAACAAATCAAATTTTTATAGATTTCAACAAAATTCGCTACTGTTCGTTACTATTTCATTCGGAGATTCTGAAGCATCTGAATCTCTGAATAACCCAAAATTTGTCCGAATTTGTATACAGGTGAACTGGTAGATTCGCTCAGTAGGAGATTCATGAGGCTTGCCGAGTAGTTTATTAAAGATCGTTAGTGTAGCTTGCTTCAAGAAGACCTCTCACCCTCAGATTATGCCAACGGCCATAATTATCCAGGTCCTCCAGATGCCTATGCAGCTCCTTGATCTGGGGAGTTAAACGGCCATCTTGGACTGGGATCAGACCATGACCCCACGAAAGGTAATTTTTATTAAACTTAAAGTACAACATGGCTTGTGTCACAATTATATATGCTATATTTATTTATTTATATATATATATATATATATATATATATATATATATATATATAATATATATATATATATATATATATATATATATATAATTTTTTTTTTTTTTTTTTAACATGAAAGTGGAATAACCCTTTAAACTTATTATTTTGGGGTCTATTTATCATTTCCTTTGCCCAAGACTCACAAAATTTTTCCCCATTTTCACAGAAGATGTAGCTAGAAAAATTGGAAGAATCTTTGGTGAAAGTTGTTAATTTTTAAGTAAGTCTCTTCTGACATCCATTACACCATACTTATGCATTGGAAAGGCCTTTCTATGCAATTGTCATTGTTATACTAGCCTTACTCATATGTGATCACTCATCTTTATTATTCTCTACTTGTTTGTGGACGATATATCACTTGACCTTCCTACAGTATGTTCTAGTTTTCAATATGATACTCTTCTCGTCATTGTAAGACCCTTTTTACATGGGGCGGATCACTGCTGAGCTGGTGGGTGGTTTGTCCGTGTCCGCTCCACTTTTGCAGAGCATTAAGAAATGTCATTAGCACACTAATGATACCTCAAAACGGCCCAAAGTTTTATGCACATGGTCATATAATACACATACCACAATGTTTTTGAGCCACGCAGGGCCCCTTCATCTACAATTTCCAGCCTGTGGTCATTACAGCACCCAACATTTCTGCACAGTCATTTTCAGGAATGTGTGCGTGGGGGATTTTGCATTTGGACTTATGCAGAGTGGACACAGACACAGTCCGATGTCCTCTATTGGCGATCAGATGTAATTAAACTGCCTGTCCATTTACACTAGACTGTCATCCGATCCGCCAGATGGATGGGGAACAG
The DNA here is from genome assembly GCF_042186555.1 of Aquarana catesbeiana. Taxonomy (NCBI): domain Eukaryota; kingdom Metazoa; phylum Chordata; class Amphibia; order Anura; family Ranidae; genus Aquarana; species Aquarana catesbeiana. Next base: position 171,680,485 of record NC_133327.1, on the reverse strand, counting down.
ATCCCTCATCTGTCGGTTTTTGGCAGATGCAATCCGAACAAATCTGATGTCGGCAGATGTCAACAGACACATGTCTGTTGATATCCGCTACTCCATGGAGGGTGATGAATTGTCCGATCCAGTCCACCTAAAAAACTGACAGGCGGACCCGCTTGGTTCACCCCCGTGAAAGGGGCCTAGCAAGACAGACTTGGTTTCTGTTTGCTGTGTTTCTTTGTTCTTTCAATAAACTCTGAACACAACGTTGTTGAATTTTGGGTGAAAACATTGAGAAATGGATGCTTTAATGTGCTGTGTTCTTTTATAAAAATACAGCTTGCTGGATTTTTTTTTATGTGGCTCCAGCAAGTATATGTTCAATAAGGTTTAATGATACCACATGTACACAATTCAGAGGATCAGAAAGAAGATGGTCAGCATAATCTACATACTTTCCTTTACCCTTCCTTCCTGGTGGATCCCCAGTCGACTAAAACGCACTTTAACCTAAATGACTGAGACAGCTCTGCTAGTACAGTGGGCTTTTAGTAAATCAGTCCCTTGGCATCTGAAGGAGTTACTGAATTGATGTAAAAAATGAAAATGTACTTTCTATGGAAACATTGATTAAATTCAAAGCTTCTTGACTGGTGATTTAAATCTGCCTGAGCTCCCATAGATCTTGCCATCTGTGATGTGTCATCTATTTCATATTCTGATGCTGCACTGAAAAACCTCAGTCTCTTGTTTTCTCTTGCACTGAGGAATCTGTGATAATTTCTTAGCTGTTTTAGCACCTATAAATTATGGTTTCTAGAACACCTCTGTATGTAGAGAGACAATTGTTCCAGACTAAAGAGGATGCATGCATGAATATTAAAATTACCTCCAGGGATGGAGGCTTGCATGTACTGTGTAAACACTAGCTTGAATAGCAAAGCACATTAGCAAGCACTTCCATTAATTAGACTAATATGATCTAATAAGTAGTAATCTGCCTGGAAATTTCAATTAGTTTATGATGAAATGCTCTGTTTTTATTGAGATAAACGATGTAGGAAAAAGCTCTATGATCTGTTATGAGCCTGAAATTAGAATAACTGCATTATTTGGAAATATAGGATTGCCTGTGTATAGTTTAAAACAAATAATACAAAATACTTCCTAACTTAAAGTGATTGTAAAGTCAAACATTAGAAAAAAAACAAACATGATATACTTACCTAATTTGTGCAATAGAATTGCACAGAGCGGCCCCTATCTTCCTCATCTGGGGTCCCCCACCGGTGCTCTTGGCTCCTCCTCTTCTCAGTGTGCCACCACAGAAAGTTGATTCCTTTGGTGGCACACCTTCAGGTTCGATCCTGCATCCATAGATACAGACAGTGAAGCTTGGCCTCACCCCCTGCTCCTTTGTCACAGGATTTGACTGACAGCCTTTGTCTCCCGCTGCCTCTGCAAAGTTTGTGGGGGTGGGGGGATGCTACAGACGGGCACAGCACTGGATCCCATGAGGGCTCGGGTAGGTATAAGGGAGGGTGAAGGGATGATACTGTTACCTAAGGGTTTTTGACCTTAATGCAGGAAATGCAACATAAACTTAAAAATGTTTAGGTTTAGGAAACCACTTTAAAGAAAACCTGTAGTGAGGTTGTTGCTAAATTCTCATTTTGAAAATGCTAGTTGCCTGCCTGTTTTTTTTTCTGATGTTACAGTTAGAACCCATACACACTATTAGATTTTATGCAGATTTTTGTCTTCAGATTTACCAAAACCATATAATATGAGGTCAAACCTTAAGAGTTTTAATTTGTATGCAATCAGGCAGGCCCTTGCGCTCCATGGTTTTGGTAAATCTGAAGACAAAAATCTAAAGGCCTGTACACACGGTCAGAAAATCTGAAGATAAACTTTGTACAGTGAACGATCTGCCGATTTTCTGATCGTTAGTATGCTGCTTTTGACAGACGATTATGAATTTTCGGCAGACAAAAACTGGATTTGCAGGCCTGAAGATTTTTGTCTGATGTGACCACAACGTCCGATTTTCTTTTCATTAGTACAGTTTTCTGACAGTAAAAAAATCTGAAGAGCAAGACTAGGCATGCTCCGAAATGAAAGAACACATACAAAACAATTCAACACATTAGGACACTTCTGACATTGAATTCTGTCATCAGAAAAAATTCTGATGGTGAGTAACCTCTTCACTTTCGATTTGAGACTAGCATCAAACAAACTGACAAAAATTTGTCCAATAATCTGACCGTGTGTACAAGGATTTACTGATGCAGAAAATATATGCAGATAAAGGGTTCTAACTTTTCCTCTGACTTTACCGTGTGCTTACCTGAACCCTTTCGCTGCCAGGGCCATTTTTGTGGGTTTTTTTTTTTTGCACACATGTTTAACCATCAATTTTGTTTTCCTAGAAAGTTACTTAGAACCCCCAAACATTATATATATTTTTTCAGACACCCTAGAGAATAAAATGGTGGTTGTTGCAATACTTTTTGTCACAACGTATTTACACAGCGGTCTTACAAGCGCAATTTAAAAAAAAAAATACACAAACGGTAAATTTAGCCTATTTTTTTTATATTGTGAAAGATAATGTTAGGCCGAGTAAATTGATACCCAACATGTCATGGCTCAAAATTGCGCCTGCTTGTGGAATAGCGACAAACTTCAACCCTTAAAAATCACCATAGGCGACGTTTAAAAATGTATTACAGTTTACATGTTTAGAGTAACAGAAGAGGTCCAGTGCTAGAATTATTGTTCTTGCTCTAACGATTGCAGTGATACCTCACATGTGTAGTTTGAACACTGTTTTCATATGCGGGCGCTTCTACGCGCGAGCTCGGGAGGGACGGGGCACTTTGAATTTTTTTTTTTTACTTTTTATTTATTTTTACACTTTACTAAAAAAAAAAAAAAAAAAAAATTGGGTCACTTTTATTCCTATTACGAGGAATGAAAAACATCCCTTTCATACTTGCCTCCACTGTGCAGTTCATTTTGCACAGAGTGGCCCCAATCCTCATCTTCTGGGGTCCCCCTCTGGCGCTCGCAGCTCCTCCCCACATCGGAAAACCCCCTAGGAGAAGCTCTCTCCCTTAGGGTTACCATGCGGGTGTGCTCCTGAGTCCAGTATTTGTGTCCATAGACACAGAATGCTGGACTCGGCCCTGCCCCCGGCGCCCGCGTCATTGGATTTGATTGACAGCAGGAGGAGCAAATGGCTGCGCTGCTATCAATCTATCCAATCAAGAGCCGAGACCCGGCCAGAGAGGGTTTGCGTGTCTCTGGTGTGGGAACGAAAGGGGCTCAGGTGAGAAACGGGGGGCTGGGGGGCTGTTCAGTGACAGAAGTGACAAAAGATGAGGTTGCACCAAGTAAATAGATACCCAGCATGTGAAGCTTTAAATTTCCGCTTGCCCACAAAATGAAGATGAACTTTGGTAATGGGCCTAGACTTATTACTTTCACTTCAGGGTGTGCGGTGATATGTAACATGTATTTTACAAACAGCACTTTCATATGTAGGTGCCCCAGACACGTCTGTATATGTTCATGTGTACATGTACGTGGGGCAGGCGCAAAATTTTTTTTGGGGGGGAGGGGGTTTTGTGTTTGGGTTTAAATTTATTTTTGTGACTTTTTTTTACTTTCACAAAATAAGCCCCCTATGTGGTATAGGATTTTCAAGACAGGTTCTCTTTAATGAGACATCAGGGGTATTTTAGACCTCTGATGTCTCACCTGCCTTCTAATAAAGCTAATGTTGCACAGATCGTGCTCCATTTTTTTTTTTCTTCCCTGGCCACAAGGGCCAAGGAAAGTGACACCAGAAGTGAGAATTTATACATTTCTTCCAGGTTCATTCTAGCTAGAGGAGATTTGCATACATAGAAAGCAATCCAGCTATACAGCTGCTGACAGTTGGCTTGTGAAGTGTACACACACCCTGGCAGCTTCAAGCAGCGTATGTAAACCCCCCCCCGTTACCACTGCCTTAAGACTTACAATGGTGGAAGTATAAAGGGTTAAAGAAAGTACTGAGACCAGAGACATCCAGGCAGATATAAAGTAAGAGTAAGGTGCTACTACCCTGGAATGTGAGAAAAATCCTTTAGAGCTGTCGGGTGCAGGATAAGCAGTCACACAGCTGCAAGAACAGTTAGCAGAAGAAAATATCTGCAACTCCATACATGCTCCTAAGTATCTAAATATTGGTCCTCCATAAAAGACACTTGTAGTACAGCAGATGTTAACGCATTTCAGCCATGTCGGCCTTGTTCACAAACAAGGCCAACATGGCTGAAACACTTTAACATTTGTTGTACTACAAGTGTCTTTTATGGAGGACCAATTCATTTGAAGATATTTAAGAGCATGTATAGAGTTGAGGATTGATTGTCTTCTTCTACCCAGGCATATAGCAGCATTTTTCAAACCAAGGATGGCAATGACAAAAAGGCACAAATAGAGGCGACCTACACTGAAAAGACCTGTACTGAAAGGCATTGGCTTTGTGTCGATGGGCAAATCAAGCTTGCTTTTAGATACATACTAACTGCATTTGAGATTAATTTGGCTTGCTTCTGAGATAATTCAGATTTCATTGATGGGTTCAGTTTACCTCTGTCTTACTTGTATTTGACCTGCTTCTAAACTGAATCAACCTGCTTCAAGCTGGTTTTGCATTCCCATTTACTTGTATGAATAGAGAATCAGTTCAGATGTGAAGAAAAGCCCATCTGCATGGGCCAAAAGCCACATTTCAGAAAAATTATTTGATGTAGAGAGAGAAGGGCAACAAAATTTATTACAGGGACTGGAGAACATTAGTTATGAGGAAAGGTTACGATCACTGAACTTATTCTCTCTGGAGAAGAGACGCTTGAGAGGGGATATGATTTCAATGTAAAAATACCATACTGGTGACCCCACAATAGGGATAAAACTTTTCTGCGAAAGGGAATTTAATAAGACGTGCGGCCATTCACTAAAATTAGAAGAAAAGCGGTTTAACCTTAAACTGCGTAGAGGGTTCTTTACTGTAAGAGAGGGAAGGATGTGGAATTCTCTTCCAGAGGTGGTGGTTTCAGCGGGAGCATCGATAAATTGAAAAAAACTATTAGATAAGCACCTGAACGACCACAACATACAGGGACATAATACAATGTAATACTGACATATAATCACACACATATGTTGGACTAGATAGACTTGTGTCTTTTTTCAACCTTGCCTACTATGTAACTATGTAACTATATGTGGGGATATTAAGTTATCTGAAAATTACTAAGTTGGCAAAAAAATACATTATTGAATTAAACTATGCAGCACTCCATAGAATATATCAATATAGAGTGTGAATTATATAGTGAACAAACTCCACTCAAAAAAACCCAACGAAAAATTGCACCCGAGTGCCCAAACAAATGTGTATTGTGTATGTTAAATAAATCAAATTTTTATCACCAAACTCATGTTCCACCAAGTGCTCATCCACCTTCACTGAATGTGCACATTTGCTGCTCACTCACCTAAGGTTGAAACCTCATAAGACACAAGAGGTCAAATGTGCTCATCTATACAGGATCTCATATTTTGTTTGAACAAGTGGCTCTGTTAAATCTCCTCAGCCTTCTTAACCAATTAGAAAAATCAGCACTTTTATTTTCAGGAAGGTGAACAAGTTCCTCCTTAGCGTGTGGCTGCGGAGCAATGGTAGGAGCAGGCTCCTCTGCCAGGAGACTGTCAATAACTTCAGGTAACTCGGGCGGAAACATGCAGAAAAGGAGGGCACTGAGTCCATAAGCATAGGATGATTGGAATCACATCAGCTGCATGAGAGACCAGATGGAGCCGAAAGCCTGGCCAGGCTATGAAACATACTGTGTGCTGCAGTCTCATTAGGACATCAGTACATGCAGAGAGAGTTTCGATCACTGTCAATCTGGACCCACCCACTGGGAATGAAGTGACAATCGTCGATAGCCAGGAAGTGGTACGTATTTCAGGGGGGGAATTCCCTTTCATCCAACAAAAAAAGACATTAATGTGGTAGAGGGTAGGGCCCAGCTCGAAATCTACAGGAAAAGTCAGGATCTGTATATTGTTTCAGCTGCCTGTATCTGCATAACTACTGATAATTTTATCATAGAAGGTAAGGTCTACTTGCAGTATGTATTTTAATTTAGAACTGTCTAGGTGTGTGATATATTTATTTAAAAGAAATTAGACAAACTGACTTTACTCACATATTCAATGAAATTCATTCAAAGGAAACTCTAGCATGCTTTCAGTGGGTGCACACAAAATTTAGACTAAAATATTTTTCAATTTTTTTATTTGGTTGCTGGGCTATATTTTCATGGCTGTGTTTCAAAAACAGATGTGTAAGTGTTTCCTCTAGTGGCTATCTTTATGTCAGACAGAAAAGTCACCACTCTCTTTTAGAATGACTACTGAGATAAAATGAATTAGAAGATAAGCCAGGAATACATTATTTCTTAATCACTCAGCCCATTGGTTTAATCTCATCCTGATCCAATGGGCAAATTCAACATTCAAATGAGGATAGACATGTGCAGAAGACAAAAATCTGTTTAGTTTTGTTTTGATTCGTAATTTACATAAATTTGTTTAGTTAAATTCATTTAATCCATTTAATTCGTTTTCGGAATTCGTTTAGTTTATTCGTATTCAAATCGATTCAAATTTTCGGAATTTGAATTTGAATAATTTTCGAATCAATGTAGAATAGTTTTTGAATTTGAATAGTTTTCAAATTTGAACTAGAAACATTTGCCATTTCGAAATTGAATTGTTTTCCATTTTCCAAAGAGAATAAAATAGAATAGAAAAAAAGGAAAAAAAAAATAGAAAAAATATAATAAAATATAAAAGAATAGAAAATAAAAGAATAGAATATAATAGAGTAAAACAAAATAGAATAGAAAATAAAAGAACAGAATTGAATGGAATAGAAACGCATAAAATAGAATAAAACAAATAGAATAAAATAGAATATTACCATCTTCTGAAATCCATATAAAAATAATAGAATAGAAAAAGAAAATATAATTCAAAATACAATAAGATAAAATAGATGAAATAATATAACTATTTCCCAAAATTCAAACATAATCAATTCAAATTTGAATAGAATAGAAAATAGAATAGAAAACAGAATATAAACATCTTCCTGTTCTAATCTATTCTTTTCGATTCTATTCAAAATCAAATTTTGGGAAATGGTTATATTCTTTCTATTCCATTCTATTGTTTTTTTTAAATTCTATTATTTTTCTATTTGTTTGTTCTATTCTTGTCAGGTCCCACACTTACCAGACAGGTGAGTCCGCTTGGGCAGAGGGTAGGCTCCCTTACGTATCCGTTTCGTGTCCCCTGATAGAGTAAACAGGAAGCCCGCGAATGCGGAGTGGTATGAGGGCCTGATGTTAGGATCCTTGAGCAGGGTGGTCTTTCAAGCAACAGGTAGAACTTCAGGAATACTGGAACTGATGCTGAGCAGGAGTTTATCAGGCTGGTCCCACACAGGCAGAGGTCGGCAACGGGCTGGCAGCAACGGTACAAAGGGAGCAGGCAGAAACAAGGTCAAACAAGCCGGGGTCGGGTTCAGGCAGCAATCAAGGAGGTCCAAAAGGCAAGCTGGGTCACAACGGGTCAAACTTCAGAGATACAGGAACACAGAGAGGATCACGGAACTAGACACAGAGCTGTTGATCAGGCAGCACCGAACAGGGATAGAGGCAGACTCAAATAGGCTGATTGGCGCCAAAACGCCGCGCTCGTGCACACGCCGATTCGCCAAAGCACCCCGCGCCCCCGCAAACACCCGGGCGCGCCCCCGACACCGGCGCGCACGCCAAGACTACCGGGCGCGCCCGCGGTAACGCCCATAGGCGAACGCACGCCCGAACGCCACCCTGCACGCCACGGCCGGTCAGACCAGACACGCCAGTGCCCCCAGGAACACGCGCCCCAGCACGCACAGGAACACGAGCACCAACGCGCCCCGGCGCGCAACGGCGCCCAACCAGGTAACCTCTCTGACAGTGCCCCCTCCTCAAGGGCAGACTCCGGATGCCCAGCTGGGCCATCTTTGAGGCATGAGAAGTTTTAAAAGACTGTAGAAGTTCTTTGGCATGCAAGTTACTTTCTGGCTCCCACGAATTGTCTTCGGGCCCATAGCCCCTCCATTTTACAAGATATTGAACTTGATTGCGTCTTCTTCTGCAATCTAAAATTGCCTCCACCTCGAACTCCTCTTCGCCATTAACTAAGATAGGCTTGGGTGGGCCAATACTACGGCCAGGGAAAGAGTTGGGGGTGACCGGCTTCAAGAGGGACATGTGGAAGACTGGGTGTATCCTCAGGGTGTTAGGAAGGTCAAGTTCATATGCCACGTCGTTAATTTTTCTTTTAACCGAGAAAGGACCCAAGTATTTAGGGCCTAGTTTTCTGGACGGACAGGCCAACTTAAGGTTAGCGGTAGATAACCAGACAGAATTGCCCGGTTCCAGAACAAGTTCTCCCCATCTCTTCCTGTCAAAAATTCTTTTGTAATCTTCTTGAGCTTTGGTCATGGTATCCTGCAGTAATTTGTTATTGTTTGAGAAAAAGTCCAAGGTTTCGGATACTGCAGGGACAGGGCACACGGGAATAGACCCAGGCAAGAAGGATGGGTGGAAACCATAGTTGGCATAAAATGGTGACTGATTGGTAGCTGAGTGTAGTGAGTTGTAAGAGAACTCCGCGATGGGAAGCAGGGAAGCCCAGTCATCCTGGGAAAATGCAGAGAAACAGCGGAGGCATTGCTCTAAGGTCTGATTCGTTCTCTCGGTTTGTCCATTTGACTGGGGATGATAGGCCGAAGAAAATGATAATTCGATTTCTAGGGCGCCACAAAGGGCTTTCCAGAATCTGGAGGTAAATTGGACGCCTCTGTCGGAAACTATATTGGTTGGCACTCCATGCAGTCTGATGATCTCCTTGATAAAGATGGAAGCGGTTTCCATAGCCGAAGGGGTGCCCTTCATGGGGAGGAAGTGGGCCATTTTAGACAGCCTGTCTACCACAACAAAAATGGAAGAAAAACCTTCTGATGGGGGGAGTTCAACAATAAAGTCCATTGAAATCATGGTCTCTCTGGGACTGGTAATGGTCTCAACAGACCCCATGCTCTTGCCCGGCTACTCTTGCTTGTGGCGCAAGTATTACAGGACTCAACGTATTCCTTGCAGTCCTTAGTAAGGTGAGGCCACCAAAAGGTGCGTTGGACAAGATCAATTGTCTTCCGTGTGCCGAAGTGACCGGCCAGTTTGTGATCATGGCACAAGTTTAACACCCGTACTTTTAGCTCCTCAGGGACCACAATTTTATTTTTGTACCAGAACAGCCCATCTTTGGTACAAGCTTCAGCAGGTGATGACATTCCCATAGAGGACCGTCTGATCTGAGAGATTAGATCCTCCTGTAAGATCAGGAAATTCCCAGAGGGGAGGATGGTGTCTGGAGACAAGGTCTTCTCTGAATCAAGAAACATTCGGGAAAGGGCGTTGGATTTGACATTCTTGGATCCGGGTCTGTAGGTGATATGAAAAATAAATCGGGAAAAAAAAGTGCCCATCTGGCCTGCCGGGGTTTCAGTCTCTTAGCTGTCCTTAGGTATTCTAAATTTTTATGGTCCGTGTAGACCAAAATGGGGTGAGCTGCACCCTCCAGGAGATAACGCCATTCCTCCAGGGCTGCTTTAATGGCTAGAAGCTCCCGATCTCCCACGTCATAGTTCCTCTCAGAAGAGGAGAGTTTGCGTGAAAAGAATCCCACAGGGTACAGGAGTGCTTTGGCACCTTGTCTTTGTGAGAGCACGGCTCCAACCGCGACTTCGGAAGCATCCACTTCTAAGATGAAAGGCAAGGCAGGGTTGGGATGTTTGAGGATAGTGGCTGACGTAAACAGAGCTTTGAGTTTTTCAAAGGCCACTTGCGCCTTAGGGGTCCAGCAGAACCGGATTCCCTGTTTGATGAGTTCCGTAATGGGAGTTATTATTGAAGAGAATCCTTTAATGAATTTCCTATAGAAATTGGCGAAGCCAATAAAACGCTGTTCTCCTTTTTTGTCTATAGGTGCAGGCCAATCCAAGATAGCGGATACTTTTTGCGGATCCATTTTGATACCGTCAGGGGAAATGACCAAGCCTAGGAACTGGATGGATTGGAGCTCGAACTCGCATTTTTCGAGTTTGGCATAAAGCCCATGTTGTCTAAGTCGGGTAAGTACGTTTCGCACGTGTTTGCGGTGTTCAGTCAGGGAAGCAGAGAAAACCAGGATATTGTCCAGATAAACGATGACATATAGATCCAGAAAGTCACGAAAGACATTGACGAAGTGCTGGAATGTGGCTGGCGCGTTGCACAGGCCAAAGGGCATGACGAGGTACTCGTCGTGCCCGAATCGAGTACGAAAAGCCGTCTTCCATTCGTCCCCCTCTCTTATGCGGATCAAATTGTAGGCTCTGCGGAGGTCCAGCTTGGTGAAGACGGTAGCAGATCCTAATCTCTGGAATAATTCGGGCACCAGAGGTAGTGGGTATCTGTTCTTTATAGTCATTTTATTGAGCTCCCGGTAATCGATGCAGGGACGTAAGGAGTGATCTTTCTTCTCTACAAAAAAGATGCCTGCACCTGCTGGAGATGTGGAGGGACGAATGAATCCTTTCTTTAGGTTTTCATCTACATAGACTTTCTAGGTGCCCAGCTCCTGCTCAGTTAAGGGAAAAATCCTCCCGAAGGGAACTTCAGTTCCAGGTAAGAGTTCTATCGGGCAATCATAGGGTCTATGTACTGGAAGAATTTCTGCCCCCTTTTTGCTGAATACATACAGGAAATCCCGGTAAGGTTCGGGAAGATTTTGATAAGACTTGGTTTCTGAATCTAGGCAAAGACATTGAGAGGATGTCATAGGGGTCCCCTGTAAGCAGTGTTGCTTGCAATATTCAGATAAAAACTGGATTTTGCCCGTGGGCCAGTTGATACTGGGATTGTGAGCCTGTAGCCAAGGCATTCCTAAGATAATTGGGAAGAGGGGAGAGGAGATGACATCCAGGCGTAAAAGTTCCTGGTGTTCCGGGCCAATGGGGGCCAGTAGAGGAACAGTTTCCTGGGTAACAGGACCGGAGCTGAGGGTGGAACCGTCCGCTAAGAAAACTGCCAATCCCTGGGCCTTGGTTTGAGTAGGAATATGATGATCTTCAATGAAGGTCCGGTCAATGAATCCGCTACATGCTCCCGAGTCAATGATGACCGGTACTGGGATGTCCCTTCCAGGTAACTGTAATATAACGGAAAGTGTTAAGTGGTTACTGGATCTGGGTAAAATAGGTGCACACAAAGAGGACGGCAGGCACTTACGTCTCTTGTTGGGGCATGCCCTTGCAAAGTGTCCAGACTCTCCACAGTACAGGCACAGGTTGAGTGTGCGCCTACGTGTCTTCTCTTCTGGGGTCAAAGAGGGACGGAGCAGTCCCAGCTGCATGGGCTCAGGAGCTTCCTGGGTTGGAACAGACGGGACAGACGGAGCTTGGTTCGGGGCACTAGGAGCCCTGGGTAGCATCCAAGTGAGGCGTGGATGGCCAACGGACCTCTCAGAACGTCTCTCTCTGAGGCGGCGGTCAATTTGGATTGACAGGTTTATAAGCTCCTCTAGTGTCTGAGGTACCCCTACCCGTGCCAATTCGTCTTTAAGAGGGTCCGACAACCCCAGCCGGTATTGGTGACGCAAAGCCGCGTCATTCCACTCCGTATCAGAGCTCCAACGCCTAAACTCCACAGCGTAATCTTCGGCCGCTCTGCGGCCTTGTTGAAGGGAGTGCAAGGCGGCTTCTGCCGTGGCTGTTAGCTGGGGGTCCTCGTATAACTGGGACATTGCTATGAAAAAGTCATTCAAGGAATCCAGAGATCTGGCCTTTTGCTCCAGCAGGTGGTGGGCCCAGGTCTGAGGCTCGCCGGACAAAAGAGATATGACGAACCCCACTTTGGTGGCCTCCAAGGAAAACGTACGGGGTTGTAAGGCAAAATAAAGTTTGCATGCGTTGCGGAACGCCCGGAACTTGCAACGTTCTCCGGAGAATTTTTCAGGTGTAGGCACCCTGGGCTCTGGTGGGAGCATTACTACAGAGGGCGCTGAGGCAGGATTAGCAGGTGCTGCTCCCGGAGGGGATGCTGAAAGGGCCTGGACCTGTCCTTCCAGTCTGGTATAGCCCTCCTATAAGCTTTTAACGGCTTGGGTGAGGCCCGCTAGATGCCTGCAAAGTTCATCCATGGGGGAGGCCCCCTGCCCGGACTCAGTCATGGCTGCCTGATACTGTCAGGTCCCACACTTACCAGACAGGTGAGTCCGCTTGGGCAGAGGGTAGGCTCCCTTACGTATCTGATTCGGGGCCCCTGATAGAGTAAACAGGAAGCCCGCGAATGCGGAGTGGTATGAGGGCCTGATGTTAGGATCCTGGAGCAGGGTGGTCTTTCAAGCAACAGGTAGAACTTCAGGAATACTGGAACTGATGCTGAGCAGGAGTTTATCAGGCTGGTCACACACAGGCAGAGGTCGGCAACGGGCTGGCAGCAACGGTACAAAGGGAGCAGGCAGAAACAAGGTCAAACAAGCCGGGGTCGGGTTCAGGCAGCAAACAAGGAGGTCCAAAAGGCAAGCCGGGTCACAACGGGTCCAACTTCAGAGATACAGGAACACAGAGAGGATCACGGAACTAGACAAAGAGCTGTTGATCAGGCAGCACCGAACAGGGATAGAGGCAGACTCAAATAGGCTGATTGGCGCCAAAACGCCGCGCTCGTGCACACGCCGATTCGCCAAAGCACCCCGCATGCACGCCCGGACGCCACCCTGCACGCCATGGCCGGTCAGACCAGACACGCCAGTGCCCCCAGGAACACGCGCCCCAGCACGCACAGGAACACGAGCACCAACGCGCCCCGGCGCCCAACCAGGTAACCTCTCTGACAATTCTTGTCTATTGAAATTTAAATGTATTCTGTTCAAATTTTGGAAGATGGTTATATTCTTTCTATTGTATTCTTTTGTTTTTTTCTATACTATTTTTTTTCTACTCTAGTCAAATTCGAAATGATTCTATTTGAATTTTGGGAAATGTTATATTCTTTCTATTCTATTGTTTTTTGCATTATATTCTTTTCTCTTTTATTCTATTCTATTCTTTTTTTCTACTCTTTTCTTTTCTTATGTATTCAAATTTATTCAAATTTCAGGTTATATTCTTTCTATTTTATTCTATTCTTTTTGTATTCTATTCTATTTGTTTCTATTCTACTCTTTTATTTTCTGTTATAATATTTTCTATTCTATTGTATTCCTTTATTTTCTATTCTATTTTATTCTCTTTGGAAATTGGAAAACTATTCGAATGTGAAAACTTTTTGAATTAGAAAACTATTCGAAATTGATTAAAAAACTATTCAAAATGATTCGAATTCGATCTGAAATTTTTTTTTTGTTATTTCGGATTCGTTTAAATTTGGTACTATTGTAATTTGGAAATTCGGATAATTCATCTGAATTTAAATTTGGAACAAAACGAACTGCACATGTCTAACAGGTCATATATAGGTACACTAGATGGCAATAAAGAGTGCTTCATACATAGGAAATGTTATCAGTTACTGAGATTTTTCAACTTGGCTTTTAACTTTGATAATTCTTACTTCTTCTCAGGAGTTAACTCACATGTACTACTTTAGTGTGCTATGTAAGTTGTATAAAAAAACGATATGCCCTAGTGCTACAGATAATGAGCCCATCATTCATAAGAAAACATTTTCCATTTAGTGGATGGCTTTACATATGCTGACAAACACATTTAGAAGGCATCTAACCATGACAAAGAAATGCTAATGTAAAATAGCACCCCCTTTTGTACATAGTGTATTAGGTAAATTTAGTTAGGCTCCACTGTAGGCAGTAGAGCCAGGGTTATTTGGGGTCATGTACAGTTCAGCGGGCAGGCCCTGAGGGCTGTTGCCTCCCCCTGGCTTCTGGAAGCTTCCAGAAAGTTTCAGAACTTGGTGGGCAGAGGGATGGAGACAGAAGCATGAATATTTATGGGATATCTACCAATCCCTGGGTGAGGACAGCCCAGTAGGTGGAGAGTTGACCCATAAATATTTTGGAGCCTGGCCATGTGAGGGAGAAAATCCAGGATCCAGAGGCCTGAAGGGAACCCTTGTGCTGGGGGGGCTCTTTAGGCAGAAGGTGTGCGGTGGCAGGCAAGGGGACCTTAACAGCAGGAGGTCTGGGCAGAAGTCCTCATCTATACTGCATGATTAAAAGGGACTGAGTGAGTAACCTTTTCACTACCCCCCCCCCCCCAAATCCTACAAGGGAGATTGCTGCCAAGTGCAATATTAAGCTAGCTTTCAGAGGGACAGTATACTGTTATCCTCCACCCTTGATTGGGGAATTCTCAGTTGGAGCCAGGTGCACTGACATTGTGCAGGGAAGACTAAAGTACCTGAAATCACGTTGGAATTTGTGGCTAGCCAGGATGTACAGTTATTCTGGAAGGAGTACAGTCTGGGATCTTTGCTAGAAGTCTGTGATCATTCAAGTTGTCCTCAAAGCCATACATTTACCAAGTTCTGGGCATCCCATTACTTCCTATGACAAATAATGTTACTATCCCTAAATAAAATAACAAAAACAAAGCTCATGGACAGGAGCATTGACTGTTGCATGCCTGTGGAAAATGCATGTTGCCTGGCTATGCAGGCAAAGGGGGGCCCTTTCAGCGGCCCTCCAGGGGGTAGAACAACCCAAACATAGAATTGTATTTTAGTGCTGTGTATGACAGACTTACAGTTCTGTTTCAAATGCTAAAAATACAATTAAATACTGTAACTCCTAGACCCAGTCTGTGCGGACAGTATGGCCACTTGTTGACTTGGTAGAATCTATAGGCAACTTAAAGGGGTTGTATGGGTTTGTTTTTTTTTTTTATAACAAACATGTTATACTTACCTCCACTATGCAGTTTGTTTTGCACAGATTGGCCCCGATCCTCCTATTCTGGGGTCCCTTGGCAGCTGTCTCGGCTCCTCCCCGCAATAGCTAACCTCCCTCTGGGAAGCTCTATCCCGAGGGGGTTAGCTTGCGGGCACGCTCCCTGTCATACATGCTGCGTCCATAGACACAGTGTGTATGACTCGGTCCCGCCCCCCCGGTGGGCCGCGTCATCGAATGTGATTGACAGCAGTGCAAGCCAATGGCTGCTATCAATCTCTCCTATCTATCCAATTAACGGCCAGACTCTGGAGAAAAGGACGCGGGGGGGCGCGCACAGCAGGTGAACAGGCTCAGGAAAGTAAACGGGGGGCCTAGGGGGCCGCCATTGCAAGGTGTTTTTTCACCTTAATGCATAAGATGCATTAAGGTGAAAAAACACCAAACCTTTACAACCCCTTTAACTATTTAATAGGACAGAGAAGTTTAATCCAATATCGATTTACTTTAGACAAATACAATGGAAAGGATGTATTTCCAGGTTTCTGAAGTGTAAAAACATAATGGCTTTCCTAAGCTATGCCTTTACAGTGAAAAGTGAAACTAAATGGTGCAGCAGAGTGAGGCTGGGACTGTGCCAAGTACCAAACGGGAGGGGGAATAGAAGAACATACTAAGGGCACAAAAAGGTTGAAACACTTGGCTTGCAACAAGGGCACAAAGGCCAAGGTTCAAAGATTCAAGAGTCCATGGTTCATTTCTAGGGACATGTTCATTAAGTTTTTTTTTTTTTTGTTTTTTTTAAATTATGGGGTAGTATGTAATCATGCTGACAGTTTAGGCAGGTTCCATACAAATAAGCTCTCGTGTATGTCTGTATATCCTTATTAGGGGCATTAGACTGAAAGCTTTACTGTGTTAAGAACATATTTGAATGGTTCATACATGACTACAGACATTATATAAATTAACATAGCTGCAATTTTTCATGTTGGTGTATGTCTGGAAATTGCCTGAGGTAAATTTCTATATATAAAAAAATCACAATATGATGAACAGTAACGAATATGGTAGCAGCAAGGTATAGTTAATCAAGCATGATTTTTGAAAATTGCAGTACATGTGGCTTTTTGCTATAATGTAGTTTGCATCATGTTTTTTTTTTTTTTTTTTTTTTTTTTTACAAACTGTGACAATCATAGATTCCATGCCTGATTGCAGAAGGTGCAATATGTAGTTGCAAAGTGTTGTGTATGAACATCTGAGCACTCGGAGATGAGCAATAAGACAGCCTGGAATTACTTCAAATCTTTCAGATCTGGTTTCAACTTTTAAGACCATCTCTTGATCCACACCACTAGTTTACCTCAGTTCATGTTACAAACAGCTATTATGATCTGTAATTTAACTGCAACAAAACACATATTCTGCCCAGTTTAGTGTCCCACTAGAAGGTTCCAACCCTGGATATCCTGGAGTGATGGATAACATTCTTGGTTAGTGACCAGAGGGCCTACAGAGGGTTAATGTAGAGGCAGAGCAGGCGTTAAAATGTATGTATAGCCACACTTTTTTTTCTAATAAGATGTCCTCATTATCCTCACCTCTTTCTAGGTAGGACTATTAGACTTTGGATTTCCCCTTTCATTCTGTTTCAGGAACACTAGTCACCAGGACCATTAGTAAGTGTAGCGATCTACTGTCTGAATTTGTAAATACCTGCAAACATAGTATGTATGCACTTCCTCCCCCTGGGCCATTGGCTTTGAACCCCTGTAAGCAGGAAATGGAGAAACTCAGCCTCATGTCCTGTCCGTGCTACTAACTGCTGGGGTGGGACTGAAGCACTGAGTGGATAGGCTGACTCTGAGTTTCAGTGCCACACCACAGTTTCTGCCGGTGAGAAGTTCCATTCCAGGCTGGTCAGACAACAGCTGGAGGATACCCCCATGACCGCTAATCATGTCTTCATGCCTCTGACACAAAGACAGATGCTGAATCATCCTCAGGGGCCCCTGCAACTGGACTTTGCTGCAACATTCATCTGGAAGTATCTGTATTAATAACAATATATAAGTATTATACACGTTGCTGATAATATCTGTTTGTACATTGGTTGTTTGTACTGTTATTAATCTTTTCTTATATAAAGCTCATTTTATTTCTATACCCTGTGCATCTATATACTTATAGTTAATGTTATATGCTGGCTGAAGTAGTGTTTTTGCTCCCAATTACTTTGTTTAGATTACTGTTTACTTTCCAAGGAAGGGAATCCCCTCTGTTCACAGGGGCCCTGTCTTGGGTGGAGATACTGCCAACTTTATTTATTAATGAAGGTTCTGGTTCTCTTGTTTACCTACAGGTTTGTGTGTCCTGTTTGGAAAGGGCCATTTTGCATAACTCCCTCAAAAAGGGGATATATTCCTAAATGGATCTTTCCAATGGGGGCACAGACCGCAATAAAAATATGACAGGTTCTTCTGCTTCCCCACTTAATCTTTAACAAAAATATGTTTTGGCCATACATGTTCTCTTATAGCCGTATTAAACCTAAAAACAAAAATGTATTATAGTATTTGCAACTTACCAATCCTTAGATGTGATGGCTGCATTTTTATTATTCATTTTATTTTCACCTGTAATCTCTCCAGTAACACTTTCTGTCTTGGGGTGTCCTCACTCTGGATGGAGGAGCAACTGAGACATCCTTGGACAGTAGAATTGACAGTCTGGGGGCAGAGTAGTGTTAGATACATCGTGGTGTCATCTGGTCACCTTAGCCAATCAGAGGAAGCCTTGTATCTGTTCATAAAATACAAAGCTTCCTATGAATGACTGAGCAACACTTGGCCTAAGCAAACCATTTAAAGTCACAGCTAATGGAGAATTACGTTTTAAATGGTTTGTCTCCTCCCCTAAGTGCCGCTTTTGCTGGACAACGCAATGTTAAAGAAAAAAAAAATCACAGACTTACTGGCTGGATCACCAGATAAAAAAAAGAAAAAAAAAGCCTAAAAAACAAAATGAATGCAGCCACCACATCTAAGGATTGGTAAGCCAGGTCTGTTTTTGTGTTTAATGCTTTGATGTTTTGGCTAGAACTTTAAATTCAATGTTTTCCGGTCCTTTTAAGAAAATGTATGTAAAGCTCTTAATTAACTTTTCCTTTAAAGATATATTATTTGATAATGCAATTTTCAAATTATAGACATTGTTCTTGTCTTCACATTTTAAATACATTCAATACTCTGCTAGTATTCCACTGTAAGACTAGTCCTGCAATGCAGCTTCTGCGAAGCAGGGGTGTCTCTGCTAAATGTTGTTATCACTCACATTGAGCGATAATTATACTGGTAGGGTCCCTACTGTTGTTACTAGTGCTCTTAAAATATGGAGTCGTTAGCTACTTTCCTGTGTGCATAGAACTGTTTCACCACACAGGAAAGTAGACTTCTGGTTTCCGCAGTAATGATGAGGTTAATGGAAAATGTCATATCTTTTTAATTCCCCTTGCTCTTGAGACACATCTTGGCAAACTTTACTTACCTGGGTGTGATAGTTTGCTTGCACAATTTATAAATCCATGAAATAATGAACCTATTGATTGTTCTGGATGGTGTATAAATTTTGTGCGTGTCTCTCCAGATTAGTTTTCATACTTATAAATTAAACCTCCAACATATAAATCGCTCAAAGCCTGTCAGATTAATCAAGAGTAAGTTATGGGTACACAAGACGTTTAAAACACTGTGATAAATCGGTATATGCGGAGTAAGCTTATTGCTGGTAAGGAATAAAACCAATACTCGGAGACTACCTTGCACATAGAGAATGAATTATCCAAGTAGATGGCTGTCCATTTAAAACACTAGATGTGCAAAATAGAAGGAAAATGTGGTGTAGGGAAAAGCAAACATTCCAGTTACACTTGTTAAAGAGAAGTATGGCCAAAGCTTTTTGGTCAGACTTCTCTTCTGGGTCACCAGAAGAGAAGTCTGACCAAAAAGCACTCCTGTAACCCAGAATTATCGACAATAGGCTAAAGCCCACTGTTGATTGACGTCGCAATGCCTCTTGTAAAATTTTAGTGATTAAACTCAAGCGGTAGGTGCGTTTACAATATGTTCCACCAGTCCAAAACTGTATTTTAAGGGCATGGCAGCCCGTTTTTATTTAAAAGAATGCCAAAGTTCATACAGATAACTCTTCCCATGCAGGGGGTTTTCACCATCACTGCAAATACATAACATTCAGCCTTCTGGCTCTCTTGTGGCAGCTTTGCTGCTCTGAATACCTTTTCAGGGTCTTTCTGACCATCAAACCTCTTTTGGTCTTCCTGCCCATCAAACACATCCCAGTGGTATGCGCAGACGCTGAACTTAGCTCCCTAGCTGCGCATATGCCTCCTGGATGCTCTCTACAGCCTCCTGGCTACTCCTGTCCCACAAAGCTGCAAAGCTGCACTTTGCAAATATCGTGAAAAGAAATAATATTTTCCAAATGCTACAAGGTTGACAAAACACATCCTTACATGCCAGAGGTGCCCTAAAGACAATAAAAATACTTTTATGGAATAAAATGAGGACCATAATGGAAGTGCAAGTAGCTTTTCCCTCCAGAGTTCCCCTTCCAGAAACCCTTTCTGCTGCTTCTGGATCTTCAAAAGTGTTTCTTCACCAGCAGCATCTTCAAGTAAGGAAGTTTTATAAACCACTGTTTCCCAAAAAAAGCAATGTGGGGGCCAGCATTTACTGCCCCCACATTGCTTTTTATCTACTTTTTATGGTTTTGTGAACACTTTTATCCTTGTCATTTTTTTATATATTCCAATAAACCTATTGGTTTGACCTGCATTATTTGGAGCCCTCCTTCTTTTTCCTATGCTATGTTCGTTGGAGCACACAAGGAGTTGTCTCGAGGTACACCTAGCCGGATATCGCAGTGTTTCTGGAGTTCGCTGCTGGGAAACTGAGGACCCCTCTCCTGATCCATCTCCTGTACATAGCACCTGATTTAGATCCTGCTGGATCACAAGCCTTTTTGACCCACTGTTGTAAAACATGTGTGTCCACCACAGCTGGTAAGACTATCCATCTTATCTTTCAAGAGTTATTTAAGTGACTACAGACAACTTGTTTTTCTTTCTACTGTTTTGGTGTCATCCCAACAGGAAGAAGCATATCTTGTCTATTCCCCATTTTTTTGGACTATATTCCATATGGCTTATTACAGTCTTACTCACCCTTGGGTGTATGCACTCCCTGTGTTTTGCACACTCCTTTTATAATTACATTAGTCACACTGTGTAGTTTATATTACATTTTTTTAATATATGCATTGATATTTGCACTTTTTCATCCATGCTACTTTACACTGTGTAGTCACATACCACTGTACTTTGGCATTTGCACTTTATAGCGCTACACTACTTTACCCCATTCTTATTTAACCACATTTGACACACTTGCTCCCCATTCACACCTGAGACCTTGTAACACTAATG
Source organism: Aquarana catesbeiana (assembly GCF_042186555.1). NCBI lineage: Eukaryota > Metazoa > Chordata > Amphibia > Anura > Ranidae > Aquarana > Aquarana catesbeiana. The sequence continues at coordinate 171,659,931 of NC_133327.1, read as the reverse complement.
AGTCACATGACACTAGGGAGGGAAAATAGCTAATTGGGCCCAATTTGGACATTTTCACTAGGGGGTATACTCACTTTTGTTTCCAGCAGTTTAGACATTTATGGCTGTGTTGAGTTATAAAGTGTCATTTCTTCAGTGTTGTCACATGAAATGATATAATAAAATATTTACAAAAATGTGAGGGGTGTACTTACTTCTGGATCAGCATTGTCAATAACTGAAAATGTTTACTGGTATGTTCTCATGTATAGGTGACATTTTCTTAACATACACAGTCTTTATTATTCCATTATGGAATAATACATTTAGTTTAATAAAAAATAAAATTGTAAAAAGCAAGTTAAGTTTATTTACTAAATAAGCTGTACTTTTTTTTTTTTTTTTACAAGCATAACGCTTTTTATATACACTGCATATAACCTTCCCAGTGTAGCAAAATGATTTTCAATTTGTAAAACTACTCCATGCTGAATTTTCTTTTCAATTTTACCAAAAATGTTAATTTTTTTCCCAGGCAAAACACGGGAACAAAAGTGTTTTTCCCATGGCATCAACATTTCTGGAAGTTTTACATCTCTTCTGCCACTTCTCCAGCCGGGCACACCAGTGAGCGCTGAAGGGGCAGAGCAGAGAGGAGTGACAGACCCTCACCGCCCTCTGCTCAGAGCTGACTGAGAACTTGGTGATCAGCGGTCATGTGATTGCTCAGTTCTCAGGCTCAGAGTCAGTGGGGGCTAGTCGCAGCATCAAATTGATGCTGCAGTATAGAGGTGAGTAAGCACATATATTTTTTTTATCTACCCCAAACTTGTCCATTAAAGATTCTGGGCAACTTATAAAGTTTAAAGGAACACACAAGATTCTAAGGATATAGGAGGCACACAGCACAATTATTATATGACACTATAGATCTTGTACTACCATCTTAAATTGAAAGTCCCCCCTATACTATAACATATATTGTTCAAGTGGAACTAAACTCTGTCAAACAACATTAACTATTTTGAATCACTATTCAACTCAGTGGTGGCTGGTGCTCCAAATTTTTGAGAAGGGGGGCAGCAAAACTGCCCGTCACCCCCCATCGCTTGATTTTCAGCCCACCAGCCCCGAACTTACCCCATATAGGTCGCTTCCTCCTTGGCTGCTTCACCATGTGTATTCTCCTCCTCGGCATCACGGCAGCTTCCCTGAGTCTTCTCCTCCTCCTCCTCAGTGGCCAATACAATTGCTTCAGCTTACCACTCTTTGGGTCTCAGGATCCACTTCCTGATTGGCCGGGAGGAGAATCAGGAAAACAATAGCAAATATTAATTTGCTATTGTCACACAACTGGGTGGGCTCAGGGTGCAGTGCTCTGCCCCCCCGAGTCCAACCTTTTTTGAAGCTAATTATAGCCTCTGGCTCTAATCACATGCTTCTAAAAAACAAAAAAAAAACAAAAAAAAAACCCTATTGAAATCCGTGCGTCTGGCCCCCTGCATGTAGATTAGGGGCCGAACGCATGGACGGGCCACCACTGATGCAACTAGCATTAGTAAATAGGTAGGAAGGTATATTATAGGTATATTATAGTACATATAGTATAGTATATTATATTTTTTAGTTAACTTTTTTTTTTTACATTTCTCCAGTTGCTTCCTGGTTTTTGGCCTAAGCCAAAATCGAACATCCCAGGAGTCTTTATGGACATTTTTGGAGAGGAGGGGAGGGACTTTTTCAGATAACCACGCCCTCCTGCCTGCATACCTGAGTTAACGACAGCTGGATTTCAGGCAGTAAATGCTACATGAATCATTTGCCCTTGCTCAAGATGGCTTGAAATGCTTGGGGGTGCTTTTCATGGTGATTTCTTAGCAAAAAAAAAAATATGGAGACATGGATGGATGGGTGAGTTTGCTTTGAATATTAAAAATGAATGAAATTGCATTTTCAGTTCGTGGTGCTCAGATACAGTTTAGTTCTGCTTTAAGGCGGTTGTAAGGAGACATAAGATGAATTAAACCAGTAAGTTGTTTGCATCATGTGCAGTATGATGCATGATAGGCTATACTGCCTTGTTCCACTCTGTAATACCTCTTATGTTTGGTAGCAAAACATTTTCTATAACAGTAAAAGCTATGCCATTGACAAATTCTGGATGTGTGAGAATTCACAGACCCATAATCAGATGAATTGCATATTCTTTGGTAGTTAAAACGTAACCATAGAAAAGTGATGGCAGAAAAAGACAGTAGTCCATCGAGTCTACCCATTTTTTTTTTGGGAGGGGGGGGTTTATTGGGTTTTTTTTGTTAACTTTGTTTGATTACAGATCTATGTTTATACCCAGAAATGTTAAAGCAGAACTTCTTTTTAAAGATGAAATATCACCACAGATTAAAAATTCTTATTGATTCCTTAAGGGTTACAAGTGTACATGCCATTTAGCCCCATTCAGATCTATTCTGTGGTTGAAAATAAAAACACATATTTGTTCTGTTTGTGCTAGCTGTTAGCTGCAGCCCAATTTATGGGTGCTTCCTATGGGGAAACTGCAGCAATTGCCCCTTGTCTTACACATTGTTGTTTAGCATTAGCAGACTGGACCCACAATAGTAGATAATTCAGGGCTGTAGGTGCATTTCAAGTCTTCCCCATAGGGTACAACAGCAGCAGCCAAAGCTTGGATTGCAGCAGGCAGTGTGAAGATAAGGGAATGGAACAGGAGAAGGGGCTGATCTCCAGCAAGCGTCTCTGTTCTGACTAGCCAACAATCAGGCAGCACTGGCAGGGCTGTGATTCATCTGCTGACTGATAGTAAGCATCCACTGCACTCTGCAATAGATATTTGTTAGCAGCCAGCTTGTTTGTTATCTGAGCTGACCCCTCCCCTGCTGTGCTGGATGAAGATGCTTTCCTCTAGTGTGTGCCTGCTGGTGGAGACAAGTGCTGTCAATCAGACCTAATTATGTATATCATTTCTGATTCAGGTGTCCTTTCTCCTTACTGGTTATCTTTTGCTTCAGTGATTCCTCTCCTCCCCACTAATCTGAAATCTGTCTTGCCTTAATAGGCCACTGCACACCTCCTACTGTGTGATGCCAAAAGTCACAGTCTCCTCCTGTGCAGGCTGGCTGTCATATATATGTCTCCTTAGACCCCTTTCACACGGAGGCGCTTCTAAACTGCCAGTAAAACACTGAGCGCTTTTGAAGAGTTTTTCAGGTGCTTTTGAAGAGCTTTCCATTAATTTCAATGGAGAGGGGCGTCTTTTTTTTTAAATGCCCTGCCAGCGAACAGCCCCAGTGTGAAATAATTAATTGATTTTAATGGAAATGGATTTTCGGGAGCTTTTCAGGCGCTTTTTTTTTTGGTTGAAAGTGCCTGAAAAGAGCCTCAGTGTGAAAGGGGTCTTACAGTTTTCAGGACTACTGAGAATAATGTAATGATGCCCTGCACAACACTGCAGCACACAGAGGTACAATACATACCGGGACATGTTGTCCTACTGGGATATGTAGTCCCTGACCAGCATGCACTTCACTGAAATGTGACTTGAAACTTGATCTGTGTGCAGATCAAGTTTAAGGGAACATTAACTTTCCTGCATAAAATATTTAAATAGTTTTTTTTTTTAATACCTATTGAGTAAATCTAATAGTATTTAAGACTTACTAAGCTGTTTTCTAGGACATTGATGTTCACTGTAAATTAATTACATTTAATATTCATATAAAATATTTTTTATGACACAGCCAGTGCTACCCTTTTAAACTTCAAAACGGGTAATCTACTTGCCTTCTTGTTGAATCTCAATCCTAATACATTTCTGAAATGTGAAATTTCATGTGTAGATCGTATTAAATAGTAAATAGTTTTTTCCCTATTCAGTGTCCAAGCCTTCAGGTAAAGCATCATTTCCATAATTGCAGGCTAACAGAACATTAAAATAGTGCGAGGACCAACTAAACAGCTCTATCTGTACAACTAACTTAAAGACAAGCTTTCCACAAATGTCTAACCTTGCTAATTTTTCTTTGGATTTTTTTATTTAATTCACTTACTTTAGAAAACACATTTAGCCTGAAAAAAAGGCCAAGCTTTCAGGTACAGTATGAATGATTTTACAAGTGTCTGGAAATACATATGAGTAATGTAAGGTATAAACTTTCTTTTAAGAAAATAATTGTATGATAAAGTTTCCCTCGAGGTTACTAACTAACCATAAAATATAATATACAATTCAAGGTTTACAGTTATAATGTGCAAGTTAGATTGCTGTTCTTTATTTCAAATGGGGAGGTGTTTGATGGGTATTACATCACTACTTTTCTGATACTCTACCTGTGGCAGCAGCAAAATCAAAGAAAAAATTGTAAGCATCACATCCTTAATTTAAAATGAATGTGTGAAAACAATAGTAAAGATGTACACACTTAGTAAAGCTGTACACACTTATGCAAGCATTAGCTTGTTTAAAGCATCAACATGTCCCCATGAGTGTTCAAGCTCACAACCAAAAATCTTCAACATTGGAAACAATGAACTGCTCACTTCGGTTTATAATTTTACCATCCCAATAAAATGAATTACTTTTTTTGGTACGGTGGGGGGGGGCTAAACATTATGCATTGTATGTTGTATCAGCCTATGTACAATATCCACAGTAATTAATAACCAATTCATGCAGGTAATGCCGTATATAAAACCACAATTAAATTACTACAAGTAAAATTATTATTTCATTTATTTGTAAGTAGTGAATAGAGAGGCAATCTCTTAATCGTATCACATATATTTCAAAGTGCACACTTCCGGATTAGTTGATATTAATCTAATCTCAACGTTCGTGCATGGTAGTAAATATTCTGGTAATTTGAGGTATCTCTCACATACAATCAGTGCTACTATGGGACTGCACTAAATTAATACAATTAGATTAATAAACCAAACACTATTTTCAAAATACTATTTTATAAAAAATGAATCATTAATCATCAGAAACCAAAGCAAATAAATCTATAGATTTGCCACTTCAGCTCAAGCTAACTAAAAAAACTTCAATAATAAAAAGTTATAAATGTTCTCCTTCAACAAGTGATGATTTGCATATATTTTTTACATTGCTTCAATGCAATAGTGAGTCAATCCATCTATGCTTCAGTCTTATCAATGTGTAAAAAAGGGGTCAAAACCCTGTAGACATCTAGGTAAGTTAAAGTGCGATGGGTACATCCATACTTAAATAAATGTTCAGTAGTGCTCCATATCTCTGTGTATCATGGGAACATAGAAACATTTTTTAATAACAAACTTGTTATACTTACCTGCAATGGTTTTGCATAGAGCAGCCCAAATCCTCCTCTTCTGGGGTTTCCCACCAGCACTCCTGGTTTCTCCTGCCTTTGAGTAGTTAAGCTGCTTGCTAGGGGGGAGTAATCATGCAGGCTGTATCCTGAGCCCCGCTGGCTGCATCTATAGACACAGACAGCACGCAACAGGTCTTTGCCCCGCTCCCACTCCCTAGTCATAGGATTTGTTTGACAGCAGCAGGAACCAATGGCTCCCACTGCTATCAATCTGCCCAATGAGAAAGGAGAGAGCTGATGCTTTCGTGCACAAAGCTGGATTGAAATCGGGCTCAGGTGAGTATAAGGGGGGGGGGGGGCTGGGGAGGGAGGCCAGGACACAGAAGTTTTTTCTTTACCTTAATGCAGAGAATTAATTAAACAATTAAACAATAAAAACAACCTTGAGGCTTTAAACCACTTTAAGAACATGGAGTTTAGAATATGCAGCTCAGGTCCAATCATGTGCTCCTATAAACCCCCCCCCCCCCCATATGAGAAGAGTGGGGGCTGTGGAAGACCCATTAACAACCACTATTATTTAAGTATGTATCAAGTTGTAATTCATTGAGAGCTGCAATAAAAGTGGTACCCTAGTTGGACCTGTTGTTGGAAATTATTTTGTGACATCTGAGGTTGGCTACATTCAATATTTCTTGAGGCCTGTTCAGAAGATAAATTCCTTCTCACAAAGACTTGCACTATCATACAATGATCTATGACCTTGTCATTTAAATTATTGTTCTTATGTCATAGGAACCTGAAGTAGTTTCTGTCTTGCTCAGAAATTATAAAACAATGAACATTTGCTGGATACTGGCCATCACATCTATTGCCCCTTCCTTGGAGTGAATTAATATTCTTTTTAAGTCTGTTATTCAAATTAGGGCCAGTAAAGAGAAGATTATTCAAATTAAAGCGGAGTTCCACACAAAAATGGAACTTCTGCTTTTCAGAACCCTCCCCTCCTCCGGTGTCACATTTGGCACCTTTCAGGGGGGAGGGGGGTGCAGATACCTGTCTAAGACAGGTATTTGCACCCACTTCCGGCATAGACTCCCATGGGAGTCTATGCCTCTTCCCGTCCCGACCGCGCTGTCTGCTGGGAACACACAGCTCCCAGGAGAGAGCGGGGACCACTAGGGACGCGCAGCGCGACTCGCGCATGCGCAGTAGGGAACCGGGAAGTGAAGCCGCAACGCTTCACTTCCTGATTCCCTCACCTAGGATGGCGGCGGCAGCTGCCGAGAACCGAGAGGGTTCTCGGCATCCCCTACCGACATCGCTGGACCCTGGGACAGGTAAGGGGCCATGTATTAAAAGTCAGCAGCTGCAGTATTTGTAGCTGCTGGCTTTTAATATTTTTTTTTTTGGCGGTGTGGGTGAACTCCCGCTTTAAGTAATTTGTAGTGAACACTAGAATCAAATACTACTCTAATTTGGCTAGGTTTCTGGGGATGGTATATTCCAGGGGAAGGAAGGAACCAGCATTATTCACCCTCCTTTAGAGATGGGACAGGTTCAACATGGGCATTGTCTAGCACATTTTGGATGAAGGATACAAAGTGATTCTTCACCTCTGAATACTTTTCAAAAGAGCACTTTAATGAGGCCATGCTGCCTGTTGGAATTGCTTGATAGTGTCTCCCTATGTACAATACTGTATATAAAAGGGCATAGTGGCTACCCATCTGTTATCTTGGTCTTGAGTGGATTCTTTTATCCAACATTTTGAAGAACTCTTTGAAAATGGTCAGTGCTGGCTTGTTTTGAGTAGTTGAGCTGACTACTCTGTCACAGAGGCCATCCTCCCATTTATTCAGGAAACTTTGATTGGCCAGTCCCAGATTTTATTGAATCTTTTCCCCACACATTGATAAGGACATGGTTTGACAGGTATTGCTACCACTAGAGAACATGTAGGTCTTGCAACAAGAAATGTCAGTCTTCTTCATCCTATTTACACAAATATTTCAGATGATGACTCAACCAAGACAAAGTTGCTAGGCATATGGGGCATCTTGAGGTTCATTGATTTGCTTACGTGTTATACAATATGTACACTTAAAATGTCTCTGCTTAGCACAAGAAGGATTTCTGCATTTTTGTCAAAAGCTTGGTAGATTGTTAGCTATAGATTATTACAGTGTATTATTATTACTATTATTATACAGGAGTTATATAGTGGCAACCGTTTTCACAGCACTTTACATAATGGAGGGAGAATGTACAGTTACACCACAAATCAATAGAAGATGGACCAGAGGGCCCTACTTGTTAGATCTTACAATCTAATATATGGATCAGTGGCGGCCCATCCATAAGGCGCAGGGGCGCCGACCCCCTAATCCATGCACCCGGCCAGTGAAGCCACCGAGGAGGAAGCCGTGGAAGAGTAGGAGACGCAGGAAGGAGCTGAAGCTGCCCACGACCTAGATGGGGGTAAGTGTGGGGCTGGTGGGCAGACGAGCGAGTGAAGGGGAGGATGGGGGTTTGACTGATCAACCAATTTAACGGGGGGTGGCGGGTGGTTTGTTTGTCGCCCCCCCTCAAAAAATGGAGCACCAGCCACCACTGATATGGATGATGGGATCACTTCTGTATGAGAAGGAACCTTGTTACCTACAACAAATAGTAAGTAGTAACAAGTCTCTACTGTCCTCAAGTGGAGCCACCATAAAACCATTGGCTCTTTTCCCTGCTATTCTAAGGGTGTATAATAGGGACTCTAATTTAGCCTTGAAGTAACAAAGAATTCTGACCCGATCTGTGAGTGGATGCTTTGAACATCTAGGATCATGTATAGAAAAAGAAAGGGGGAGATTAGGAGGCACTGGACATAATAGAACAAGTGTCTCCATCCCTGTTACATAAAAAAGTTAAAAAAAAAAAGGAAATACATAAAATGTATTTCGTACAGACTATAGAGTAACATGATAATGTGGTAAAATAGTAACATATTAGTTCATAATGTAGACCTTTATCAAAGCACCAAACACATTGTTGTGTGTCTCCGCAAAATAAAAAAAATATATAAAATCTTGATTGGATTGGTAAAATCCAGTAATGTGTATTCAACATAATATTGGTAATAATCTTGAATTGTATAAACAAGAAGGGGATCTAATAGCTCAACGCGTTTCGTGGCTGTCGCCACACTTTAGGAGCAGATGAAAGAATGGGGGTCTATAAAATAATTTTAAATATTACTGTGAGTTAAGGATTGTAGTAATGGGTCTACCTATAAGAGGAGGGAGGGAAAGGATGGAAAGTTGTAAATAAACACCCACTAATACTTGCAGACCAGCAATAAATCTGGGTGCAAGTGTGGAGAGCCGGGGGCCAGTTGGAAAGGTCATCAGCCCCGGGACCTGCGGTGGTGACCCCACGGCATAACAATGGAAACATGCAGCAGTCCTGTCAGGGCTGGGCTCAGCCCTTCCTTCTCTGAGCTGGCCGCTCAGCTGTTAGCTAATTGCCAGCTCCTATCTCTCCACCATTACTCAGCTGTTGATATCCTGCTCGTCAGTCCTGCCTACTTAAGCCGTCCAGTCCAGAGGTTCTCTGTCTTCGCCTTGGTCAACATCACAGAAACTAGCTCCTGCAATCCTGTTCAAGACTTGCTTTGCTGACATCCCTTCTGGCTCCAGATCATGCTTGCTGTTCCATTACATTGATCCCTGACTTTTGGCTTGGCTGACTATCCGTTCCGGTTTTTGAACTTTGGCTATGTTTTGACTACGCTTGTTCTTTTTACTTTTATTAAACAAGTGTGATTTAACTGTACTTCTGTCTCGGCCTGATTTCATGGTTTCTGACAAGTCCCCGGGAATGAACCCCCATATGTGAATCCTGTCAACATACCCATCTATGAAACAAAATGTGTAATGTAATACAAAATTATACATGCAGGTATAAGATAAGGTGACTAGTTAGTGTAGTAGTGCTGTGACCAAAAGAATTGAAAAATAAATGGAACTGTGCTAGAATATAGAACAGTTAAAGAAGTAGTGAGAGATACTGAAGTAAGCCCCAACAAAAAAGGATGATGAGTAAATAGGATCAAAACAACCATAACCCAGGATTGTGAAAGAAAAGGCAATAGGGAAGTGGCAGAAAAGGGGAAAAAAAGAAACTACCAGAAATGTACCTATAATTCCTTTGTGAACAGTTCAAGTTCAATTGGTGCACAGTATCCACAGGAACATTGGCCATAGAGAGTGTCTGCTTGAGCTGAGGGGAGTATATGTACTCCAAAATGACCGTGGGTAACCACCAATGTCACTCTGGCAGCCAATACGAGGCTGGCGTTCACAGCTGAGCAGTAAAACACCGCTCACCAGTTGGCGCCAACCCATTACTACAATCCTTAACTCACAGTAATATTTTAAAATTATTTTATAGACCCCCATTCTTTCATCTGCTCCTGAAGAGTGGCAACAGCCACAAAACGCGTCAAGCTATTAGACGCCCTCCTTCTTTTTTTTACAATTCAAAATTATTACCAATATTATATTGAATATGCATTACTGGAGTGTACCAACCCAATCAAGATTTTATATATATTTTTTTATATCGTGGAGACACACGTTTGGTGCTTTAATAAAGGGTTACATTATGAACTATTATGTTACTATATTACCTCATTATCATGTTACTCTAGATTCTGTATGAAATACATTTTTTGTATTTTACTCTTTTGTCATGTATTATATGTGTAACATATGTGGTTCTATCTTTTTCATATTACCCACCAGACACAATTTGGTTGTGTTTTCTCCCTGGCTGCAGGCTTCATATAAAATCTCAAACCTCCCCCATACTTTTTAGGAGCATGTATAGTTTTCATTGCTCTTTTGGGCTGACCTTTAGGATACACTTTAACCAAGGATATTTTTGCACAGGACCTGTTACATATATAGCCAGAAGTTGGCTATTATGCCTGCAATTCAGAGACAGTGTACAGTGTTATTAATGTGGGGTTGTCTCCCTCTAGTGTTGGCTTGGACTCCCTGTAACATTTCCTTTTAGACAAAACTTAGAGCAGAGCAAAGCATCATGGGATGTGTAGTTCTGAATGCTAAAGTTTCAATTCCAGCAGGACTGGCTTGAACTACGACTCCCAGATTGATGAGAAAAGGGGAACAGAATGATGGGAGAGGATATAAAAAGGAGGGTTGTGGCCTAGATTGCTCTCTTGGAACGCCGACTTGGATCTGTCAGCAGGAGCTCTGTGTTAGTGTGAGCTGCTGCCAAGTTATTGGACAGCGTGGAGACGAACAGCAGCAACCAGAGCGACTTCTGTGGACAGCATAGTTTCTCAACTCCAGGGGACCGAAGACTGTTCCAGATCTTCCAGTGAGGCCTGCACTTCAGATCCGGGTAGGCCACGGCATGGTCAGACACCATTCCCAGAGCCAAGGTTCAGAGGGAGTTCTTGAATGAATCTTCATTATTATCTGCATTGCTGCCAGCAGCTTCTGTCACCAGTGTGGTGAGCTAGCATTTGTCCATTTATATTCTGTATGTGCTTTCTGGTACTTGTGGTGCCACTGGAAGTTAGTTCACATATTCTAATGAACACTGTATGTAGACATCTATATCCTACTCACATCTTTACCATCAGCAATCTCATTGGATACAATAATATCCCAGCTATATAGGAAAAGTGTGAAGTAAAATACAGATACACTGCAGATCAGCCAGATTTGCTATACCCTATCATCAAGGATCATCCTATTATTATTACGTCAAGGCTAGCTGAAGATTTGCTGGATTCCAAGGAATAACACTTCAACCCCTTTTATCCTTTCTTTATTTGCTAAAGTGACTAAAGTGTTTTTTTTAGCACAAAGGGTCTGCTCTCACTTCCTCTGGAACTCTATTTAAAGGAGCCAAACAATGTAAGCACAATAGTTTGCATATTGTTTGTCATGTTGTACTAATGTTAATGGCCTTTGGGTTGAGGAAACAGAGGGGAGTGAACCTGACATAGAGAATCAAGTGTCCCTACCCTTCTGCTGACCTGTTCACATAGGTTACTGTGACAGAAACAGTGTTTACCACAATTTGGGTCATTTTGTATACTTTGCATTTCTCTTTACTACCAAAAGGTTACCAATTGCAAATAGTGTTTATAACCAGTGTTTTATTGTTCAGATAAAATACCTTTGCAATTTACAGTTTTATGTTTTACACTTACAGTATGTGTCCCTTTTACCACAGTAAACAAACTTGAACTGTGTCACTGGTATTGTATACATTTCTTATTATAGGTGACAGTTGTTAAAAATGACTGAACTCAGGGTGTCAGAGGTGACGGCGGATTTGCAGAGTCGGGGCAAACAGTGGGGTGTAGATTCTATCAGTGGCCCTGACAAGGGTAGCGCTACACATAAAAAGCTTCTTTGCAAACCTCAGTGCATGTAGAAGAAGGGTTTGGCAACTGACTTATGTTTTCCCTTTATGATTTACAGCACGAGGAGGATCTGCAGGAGAAGGGTTATGCTGAAGTGGATAAAGTGCCTAAATATTGGTATCACTACCACATGCATTTGATTACGGTCTTACAGTCATTTTTCAAGTTGTTCTGTAGAAACACAACATTTAACACATAACCTGAATTTTCTTTTTTTCTAGCATTATTGAATCCATAGTTGACCATTTCCTCTGAATGGTGTAAAGCAGCTTAGATGCAATTGGATTCACACCTTTTGAACATCATCTTTAGCTTCTGAGATTCTGGACTACTGTAGCTTTGATCTAGCTACTCCAAAGCAGTTTGGAGACCTGCAGCCAGGTTGCCAACATAAAGAGTTCTAAATCTCTTTACACGGTCTTAAGATTTTTTCTAATTCTAATGCCCTGTACACACGGTCGGACATTGATCGGACATTCCGACAACAAAATCCATGGATTTTTTCCAACGGATGTTGGCTCAAACTTGTTTTGCAGACACACGGTTGCACAAAGTTGTCGGAAAATCTGATAGTTCTGAACGCAGTGACGTAAAACACGTACGTCGGGACTATAAACGGGGCAGTAGCCAATAGCTTTTGTTTCTTTAATTTATTCTGAGCATGCGTGGCACTTTGTGTGTCGGAATTGTCCCCACACGGTCGGAATTTACGCGAATGGATTTTGTTGTTGGAATTTTATAGCCTGCTCTCAAACTTTGCGTGTCAGAAATTTCGATGGGAAAAGTCAGATGGAGCCCACACACGGTCGGAATTTCCGACAACAAGCTCCGATCGCACATATTTCGTCAGAAAGTCCAACCGTGTGTACAGGGCATAATACATAGACAGCTTTGACTGCAGGAAGCTTTTCTTCCGATGAAAGCAGACACATGAGAATAACATAGCAGACTGTAATCTGATCCCCAGCTGCTTAGAAGCAGTTAAAGTGGTTGTAAAGCCTAAGCATTTTTTACCTTAATACATTCTTTGCATTAAGGTAAAAAATGCTTAGGTGTCAGCATCCCCCCTCAGCCCCCCCTTTTTCTTACCTGAGCCCTCATTCGATCCAGTGCTGTGCACGTCTGCGGCACTTCTCTCCCCTCACTTCCGGGTCTCGCTGTCTTGCTGGGGCACTGTGAGGCGTTGGCTCCCAGTGCTGTCAATCAAAGCCAGTGATGAGGGAGCAGGGCTCAGACCCGCTGTCTTTGTCAATCGACGCAGCAGTGGGGCTCAGGTGCGGGCATGCACGAGTGCCCCCCCTGGGACCATGGGGACACTAGACAGAGGGGAGGGGACAGGAACACTGGCTGGGGACCCGAGAAGAGGAGATTTGTGGCTGCTCTGTACAATTCCATTGCGCAGAGCAGGTAAGTATACACATGTTCTGAAAAAAATATTTACTTTTACAATCACTTTAATTGCAATCAGATCTCAAAGTCTGTAATGCAGTCATCAGCTCACTCGGAGAACAGGCAAAAGACAATTTCTCCCTGAGGCAACAGAAAAACTTTACAGCAGATAGCAGATTTAACAGGTTGTCTTCCTACTGTTTTGTTTCATTTTGCTTTATGAAATGATATACCTCCTTAGACCTGAGCAGTATGGCCACTTGCTTACATGGCACAATCTGCAGACAGCTTAACTCTTCAATAAGATGCAGAAGTTCAATCCTAGCATAGTTTTACTTTACAAAGTACAGTACAGAGAATGTTTTTTTTCAGTTTTTGAAGTGTAATGCCACGTACACATGGTCAGACTTTTCGACCAGGTGCTGACGGACCAAATCTGGGGGACAATCCGATCATGTGTGGGCTTCACCAGACCTTCAGCGGACTTTTCCAGTCGCAAATCTGACGGACTTTAGATTTGGAACATGCTTCAAATCTTTACGTCGTAACTCTGCCGGACCCAGAAATCCGCTCGTCTGTATGCTAGTCCGACGGACAAAAACCCACGCTAGGGCAGCTATTGGCTACTGGCTATCAACTTCCTTATTTTAGTCCGGTGTACGTCATCAAGTATGAATCCGTCGGACTTTGGTGTGATCGTGTGTAGGCAAGTCCGGTCGTTAGAAAGTCTGTTGAAAGTCCGCCAAAAGTCTGTCGAAAGTCTGTCGGATGGGCTGTCAGACTTTTGTAGCTGAAAAGTCCGACCGTGTGTACGCGGCATAAGAAGACCCTCTCTGTTCTCAGGGTAGATCCCGGGACAGGGTGTTCCCCTGTTTATTAAACACAGTTGGTTATAGTCCTGATTAATGGACTACGGTTTATTCTACCTTGAGAGAGTTCAACCCAACAGATCGCCTCTTTGACTACTTACAGATTGTTTAAGTATGATATTATTGTAATATTCATCTGTAATTTAGATACAATTCCCCTTTTCTAATGTTCTTTGCCCTTTTGCTAGCCTCTTTTTTCTAAATATTTCCTCACATTAGGTAACGAAGCGTGCATGGGGATTCCCAGCACGCCAGAGCAGTTAGTTCCCAGAAGGGGCTCTGGCGGCGAGAATTCCTAAATCCATAGCGACTGGTTACTTTATTTTGAATTTTATTATTGTTTTTTTCTTTTTACTCTTAAGAAAAGGGTACACGAAGATTGGCTGTAATCACTCTTTGTAATTGCTGTACTATTATTATACCATGTACACGTTGAGCGTTTTGCTCTTATTTTTCTTCCTGCTTGATGTATTTTCTTGATTTCTTTCAATAAACTTTATTTTAAACTTTAAAAAAAAGAAAAAAAAAAAAAGAAGACCCTCTCTCTTCAATGAACTGAAACTAAACTGAAGAAACAAATGAAAACAGGGATATAGATGGCCTTTTCATACCAATGAATGAAGATTCCTCTGTGTAAGCAAAACCTAGATGGGATACTTTTTGTAAGGAGGACTTTGTGCATATCTCAGCTCAGGAGTAGAAATAGGAGTCAAGGAGATGAGTTGCAAGTGTTTGTCTATTCATCTATTTAAAATTCTGAAAAGATTGTGCAAAGTGGGATCTGTTTGTGCCCCAGTTACCAAGTTAAGTCAATCAAGAGTTTTGTCAGTCTCTGGCTGGAATTCTGTGTCCACTCTCCACTGTGATCTGTACGCTGGCAGCAACAAGGTTATATCTAATACCCTGGCAATATGATAATATTTGTGCTATCTGTGAAGTAAGTCTAACTGGAATATTTCATTATCCTGGACAGCAGGGAGGCTAAAAGCTTTCTTTTTTTTTTTTTTTACCCATAGAAGTCTGCATGTTATAGCATAGTAGCTTGTGGGACTGAAACTATTTCATATTCATTGAAATGAATGGGAGCCTTCAGCTGAAGCTTACTGTAATGAAAGCAAAGGGAGCCAGGAATAGGGTCATTATAAAATGCTGGCCTCACCTCTTTCAAATGATAAAGAATTCATGTCATTCTCAATATATTTTAAACAGTTGATATGTTTGGTGCTCCTAGACTGCAAATTGTCATTATGTGGAAAGTTCAGGTACCTGAAAAATATAAAGTGTAATAGCTCCTGCTTTCCTGTATCCTCAGTTGTGTGAGAAAATGGATTCAGATCGGTATCATTGCAAGTACATTTCTATGAAAATAGAAAATCGAATTTAGCTTAAAGAGTCCCAGTCAAGCATTACAATAGGATCTCTAGTGACTGCATCTCACTTATTTCTCTATTTTCCCAAAACCTTTTTTTCCCTATTCTTTTATTTGATTGTGTGCCTAGTTTAGCAATTGGTTCTTTTCAATAGCCGTCAAAAAAAAAAAATTGGTGCGAATGTATGATGTAATGTCTACACCCCTGTTGTACATGAACTTTCTTGGATCATAAGTTTGTTTTGATATGATAAAATTACTGTAAAATATGTCAGTCTGGAATGGTTCATAAAAAAAGACATTTCACACGCTTGCAAGATCCAGTGTAATATTTGACAGCTATACATTATAGTGTATAATCTCTAAATGCAGTCATATGAGGTCATTGCTCCGACCCTTTTTGTGGAGATGATCAGACTTTAAAGTGTATATGACAATCTACACTCATCTCCATGAGTGATTTAATTCAGATACGTGGTGGGGATAATGCAGGTACAGATATTATCAGTGAAAAATGCACAGACACTAAAGGTCAGAAAATGCATAGGAATGTTACATAGTAGGCTAGGTTGAAAAAAGACACAAGTCCATCAAGTCCAACCTATGTGTGTGATTTTATGTCAGGATTACATTGTATAACCCTGTATGTTGTGGTCGTTCAGGTGCTTATTTAATAGTTTTTTTAAATTATCGATGCTCCCCACTGAAACCACTGCCTGTGGAAGAGAATTCCACATCCTAACCGCTTTTACAGTAAAGAATCCTCTATGCAGTTTAAGGTTAACCCCTTGCCGACCAGCACACGATATACGTCGGCATAATGGCATGGCTGGGCAAAGGGGCATACAGGTACGTCCCCTTTAAGATGTGGCATTGTGGGCGTACCCACCGCATGCCGGGTGCCCGGCAATCATGTCACGGAGCGGAAGAACGGGGAGATGCCTATGTAAACAAGGCATTTCCCCGTTCTGCCTAGTGTCATTGGGAGCAGTGATCGCTGTCATGTGAGTAGTAGCCCATCCCCCCCACAGTTAGAATCACTCCCTAGGACACATTTAACCCCTTGATCACCCCCTAGTGTTTAACCCCTTCCCTGCCAGTGTCATTTACACAGTAATTGGTGCATTTTTATAGCACTGATCGCTGTATGAATGACAATGGTCCCAAAATAGTGTCAAAAGCGTCCAATGTGTCCACCATAATATTGCAGTCATGATACAAGTCGCAGATTGCCGCCATTACTAATAAAATAAATAAAAAATTTATAATAAAAATGCCATAAAATGATCCCCTATTTTGTAGACGCTATAACTTTTGTGCAAACCAATCAATATACGCTTATTGCGATTTTTTTTTTTTTTTTTACCAAAAATATGTAGAATACATATCAGCATAAACTGAGGAAAAAAAATGATTTTTTATATATTTTTGGGTGATATTTATTATAGCAAAAAGTTTAAAATATTGCTTTTTTTTCAAAATTGTCACTCTTTTTTGTTTATTAAAAAAAATAAAAAATGTGGAGATGATCAAATACCACCAAAAGAAAGCTCTATTTATGGGGAAAAAATTACGTCAATTTTGTTTGGGTGCAACGTCGCACAACCGGGCAATTGTCAGTTAAAGCGATGCAGTGCCGAATCACAAAAAGTGCTCTGGTCAGAAAGGGGGTAAATCCTTCCCGGGCTGAAGTGGTTAAACCAATTTTCTGCTAATTTTAGTGAATGGCCAAGTGTCTTATTAAATTCCTTTTGCAGAAAAGTTTTATCCCTATTGTGGGGTCACCAGTACGGTATTTGTACATTGAAATCATATCCCCTCTCAAGCCTCTCCTCTCCAGAGAGAACAAGTTCAGTGCTCGTAACCTTTCCTCATAACTAATATTCTCCAGTCCCTTCAATAATTTTGTTGGCCTTCTCTGGACTCTCTCCAGTTCCAGCACATCCTGAGGATTGGTTCCCAGAACTGGACAGCATACTCCAGGTGCGGCCAGACAAGAGCCTTGTAGAGTGGAAGAATTATCGTTTTATCTCTGGAGTTAATCCCCTTTTTAATGCATGCCAATATTCTGTTTGCTTTGCTTGCAGCAGCTTGGCATTGCATGCCATTGCTGAGCCTGTCATCTACTAGGACCCCTAAGTCCTTTTCCATCCTATATTCCCCTATATAATTCCCCCTAGTGAGTAGATTGCATTCATATTTTTGTGAACCCAAATGCATTATTTTAAAATTTTCTACATTAAACCTCATTTGCCATGTAGTTGCCCACCCCATTAATTTGTTCAGACCTTCTTGCAAGGTTTCCACATCCTGCAGAGACGTTATTGCCCTACTTAGCTTAGTATTGTCCGCAAATACTGAGACTGAGTAGTTTATCCCATCCTCCAGGTCGTTTATGAACAAATTAAATAGGATTGGTCCCAGGACAGAACCCTGGGGGATCCCACTTTCCACCCCGGACCATTCCGAGTACTCCCCATTTATCACTACCCCCTGAACTTGCCCCTGTAGCCAGTTTTCAATCCATGTACTCACCCTATGGTCCATGCCAACGGGCCTTACTTAGTACAGTAAATGTTTATGGGGAACTGTATCAAATGCTTTTGCAAAATATAGATACACCACATCTACGTTTTTTTTTATCTAGATGGCAGCTCACCTCCTCATAGAAGGTTAATAGATTGGTTTGGCAAGAATGATTCTTCATGAATCCATGCTGATTACTGCTAATGATACCATTGTCATTACTAAAATCTTGTATATAGTCCCTTATCATTCCCCTCCAAGAGCTTGCATATAATTAATGTTAGGCTAACTGGTCTGTAATTCTCAGGGATGTATCTTGGCCCTTTTTAAAATATTTGTGCTACATTGGCTTTTCTCCAATCAGCTGGTACCATTCCAGTCAGTAGACTGTTCCTAAAAATTAGGAACAATGGTCTGGCAATTACTCGGCTGAGTTAGTTAATCACTTCCCGCCCGGCCTACAGCAGATTGACGGCCGGGCAGTGGTTCAGTTATCTTGACTGGGCGTCATATGACGTCCAGCAGGATAACATGCTGCCGCGCGCCCATCGTGGCAATCGGTGGAGCGGTGTGTCAGTCTGACACACCACTCCACCGATCTTGGTAAAGAGCCTCCAGCGGAGGCTCTTTACCACGTGATCAGCCGTGTCCAATTACGGCTGATCACGATGTCAATAGGAGAGCAGTTGATTGGCTTTTCCTCACTCGTGTCTGACAGACACGAGTAGAGGAGAGCCGAATGGCTGCTCTCCTGATGGGGGGGGGTCTGTGCTGATTGTTTATCAGTGCAGCCCCCCCTTGGATGCCCGCACCACACCACCAGGGAACCCGCCGGGATCACCAGGGAGCCGGGCAACATGTGGATGGCCAGGTATGAACCCCATGGCCATCCACATGTGCCCAATGTGCCCAATCTGTGCCAATCAGTGCCCACAAATGGGCACTGACTGGCACCATTTTATATCAGTGATGCCCAGCAATACCACCCATCAATGTGATCAGTGCCACCCATCAGTGTCCATCTGTGCCACCTATCAGTTCCCATCCTTGCCCACCAGTGCCCACCTATCAGTGCCCATCCGTGTCACCCATAAGTACCCATCAGTGCCACCCATAAGTACCCATGAGTGCCACCTATGAGTGCCCATCAGTGCCGCCTATGAGTGCCCATCAGTGCCACCTATCAGTGCCACCTATCAGTGCCCATCATCAGTGCCTGTCAGTGTTACCTCATCAGTGCCACCTCATTGCTGCCCATCAGTGCCGCCTTATCAGTGCCAGTCAGTGCAGCCATATCAGTGCCCATCATTGAAGAATAAAACGTACTTATTTACAAAAAATTTTAACAGAAACAAAAAAAACTTTTTTTTTCAAAATTTTCGTTTTTTTTTTATTTGTTGCGCAAAAAATAAAAAACGCAGAAGTGATCAAATACCACTAAAATAGAGCTCTATTTGTTGGAACAAAATGATGAAAAATTTGTTTGGGTACAGTGTAGTATGACCGCAATTGTCATTCAAATTGCGACAGCACTGAAAGCTGAAAATTGGCTTGGGCAGGAAGAGGCCTAGGTGCCTGGTATTGAAGAGGTTAAGGACCCTCGGGTGCAAGCCATCTGGTCCGGGTGACTTATTAATGTTACGTTTTTCAAGTCTATTTCTAATTCTGTCCTCAGCCATGAGGGTGCTTCCCAGTGGCGGCCTGTCCATAGGGGGCGCAGGAGCGCCGCCCCCCCCAAAGAAAAAAATGTCCCTTAAAAAAAAAAAAGTTTCTTTAAGTGCACTTTGTTCCCGGGCGGACGCTGGACATGGTGCACTATGGAAGCGTCATGCCAATGCAATCCCGTGATTGCAGGCAAAAGCTTCATTTGCGGTGTTTTTTGATGCCCTGTGGCGCTGTGCAGTGCGCTTCTACACGCTGATTGGGGCATTCTCCTTCATGTCTTCATGTCTGGGCGGTGCTGTCTCCCGACGGCGTGTCACTTCCTGTTTCGGCTCTGTGTGAATGGAGAAGTCAAGATAATGTGTTACTGGCAGCCTGTCTGTCCACTGTATTATATTCTTAGTCTGTGATCGGAGGGTGGAGGGAGCCATGCTTCACCTCTGCCCTGCCAGGAATCAACCTCTGCTCCAGCCCTTCACCCGATAAACTGCTGGAGCCTTCATTACACATCTGCTGTGTGTGTATATCACGAGGGCTCCCAGCACTGCGTCCTAGAGTCATGCTGTACATTCTATCATCTCATCTCTCTCTCTCTATTCTATCTGTATATCTCTCTATCTATCTGTATATCTCTGTATCCATCTGTGTATCTCTCCATCTGTGTATCTCTCCATCTGTGTATCTCTCCATCTGTGTATCTCTCCATCTGTATATCTCTCTATCTATCTGTATATCTGTCTGTCTATCTTATGGTTGAGATTTTGTTTGCGCCACCCTAAAAAAATGGAGCACCAGCTGCCACTGGTGCTTCCTGTAACATGTCATGAGGATAAACATAGCAGTTTTGGTTACTGAAGCCCCCCAATTCCCTCGTGAAGACTGAGGAGAAGAATAATTTCAATACCTTCGCCATTTCTCCATCCTTAGTAATCAGATTCCCTTCATCATTCTTTATGGGACCAATATGATTTAGCCTCCCTTTCTTACTATTTATGTACTTAAAGAATTTCCAGAGATTTTTATTACCCTCCTCCTCTATGTGGAGTGGGGATAATTACTACGCAAAACCCAAAAGTGGGTAAATATTGCAGCGCTAACCAAGCAAATACATAAATGAAAGGAGTGGTGGAGAAAAATAATGCAACAAATCAGAAATACAAAGTGTCCAATAAATGTACATAAACTTAGTGAATGAGTAACCAAACACCAGGGGGCCCTGGAAAATGTGAAAAAATACATATACAGGTGTGTGGGTTATAGTCCAATCAAGGCTGATCATCTAGTGAGGAGTGGTGAAGACCCGAACACTGTTAGATATGGTGGACATCAAAGATATTGCATCATCAATAATAAAGAAGTGCGTGTGCCCTTACCGGAATAGGTGGACTCCTATGTCAGCGACATGGAGTCATACAGACATGGTGCCACAAATGGCCAAAGTATGGAGCTCAGCAGGGTCCAGGACTTCTAGGGTGGGATCCAGAAAAGAGATGGAAAACCTCCAAATGGACCTCCAATCCTTGGTGCATCAAACTGGATCTTGATGGTAGGATCAACAGGACTCCGGAGCCACTCTCAGCGAAGCATTGTATGGAAAAAGAAAATGTTTTCACATGGTGTAGATCAAAAAGGATAGAAGAAAGGCTCTGACAACGAGCAGTAAACGGGGTGTGCCACATCCCATGAGTCTGAAAAAGACCAAAAAATTCCCCTATGGTGGGATTTTCCAGGCACTACCATAAATAATACAGTATAGGTACAAAAATAATTTTTATTACAAAAATCGAACAATGTAGATAATTTAACAAAATATACAAATCAAATACTGAAAATATGTACAATGGGATACTTCAAAAGCAGAGTACATGTCGTTAAGAATACAAATAGCATAACAATGGAGAAAAGACCAAAGGTCGGGATATAATAAATCTCACTGAACCAACGCGTTTCAGAGAATCCTTCATCAGGGTTCACCAAGTGAGAGTTACCATCTATGGGATTACAGAGTAAGAGAAAGTAATTAACATCACACACAAAGCAGATGACAGTCCCCCCACACCCAGTGAAGGTATGTGTGAAAGTCATACTCACTTCCAAAGTACAAATGCTATAAGAGTATCCAAGGCATAAAATCAACTTCACAAAGGTCTTCCAGGCCGTGTGCATGTAAAGATAGCCTAATGGCTGGCCATACAGGATGGTATTGTAGAAGACAGATGTAACAGAGGAAATCCTAATTTGTGCTAAAGAACGCCGCGCCTGTGGGTTTGGCGCGGCGTTTGTGCGCAGGCTGGGGTCCAAACGTCTCAGGACCTGAAACCAAGGACACAACCCCATAAATAACGATAATTTAAACAGTCAAAGCGTGCAGTGATAGCTGCTAGGATCGATAGTATATCAGATCCCAAAATGTGTAAGGGGTATGTACACATATGTATAGTATATCAGATCCCAAAATGTGTAAGGGGTATGTACACATATGTGTACATACCCCTTACACATTTTGGGATCTGATATACGATCGATCCTAGCAGCTATCACTGCACGCTTTGACTGTTTAAATTATCGTTATTTATGGGGTTGTGTCCTTGGTTTCAGGTCCTGAGACGTTTGGACCCCAGCCTGCGCACAAACGCCGCGCCAAACCCTCAGGCGCGGCGTTCTTTAGCACAAATTGGGATTTCCTCTGTTACATCAGTCTTCTACAATACCATCCTGTATGGCCAGCCATTAGGCTATCTTTACATGCACACGGCCTGGAAGACCTTTGTGAAGTTGATTTTATGCCTTGGATACTCTTATAGCATTTGTACTTTGGAAGTGAGTATGACTTTCACACATACCTTCACTGGGTGTGGGGGGACTGTCATCTGCTTTGTGTGTGATGTTAATTACTTTCTCTTACTCTGTAATCCCATAGATGGTAACTCTCACTTGGTGAACCCTGATGAAGGATTCTCTGAAACGCGTTGGTTCAGTGAGACTTATTATATCCCGACCTTTGGTCTTTTCTCCATTGTTATGCTATTTGTATTCTTAACGACATGTACTCTGCTTTTGAAGTATCCCATTGTACATATTTTCAGTATTTGATTTGTATATTTTGTTAAATTATCTACATTGTTCGATTTTTGTAATAAAAATTATTTTTGTACCTATACTGTATTATTTATGGTAGTGCCTGGAAAATCCCACCATAGGGGAATTTTTTGGTCTTTTTTAGATCAAAAAGGATTGTATTTTTTTTTCTAAAAACTAGCATACAAGTATTAAAGTGATCACAAAAATAAAAACTGGGCAATGTGGAGAGCGATTAGCCTAAAAAAATCTACGCGTTTCGACCAGTAGGTCTTCAACAGGGGCATATATCTGCCCCCCCACATTGCAGAAATATTTATAGACTACATAGGGATCAAACAATTCAGAACAACTAATCAATGTTCAGATCCAAAGATGGCCACTGATTGGGTGTAAGGTGATCAGCTGATCACTGAGTTCCAGACCTCATTCTGGAACCCAATGAAAAAAGAATACTGATGTTCACATGCACCACTAAGCCAACCAGAAAGTGACCCGGAAATGTGTATAGAACCATCCAGTGGTCACATGGCAGAACTCCGGGCTATCATTGGATGAAAATCCCGGGAAGAATTAAATCATTCAACCATGTGACTGGCTCGAACACTGAGCACATGACTCGGGAGGTGAGTCACATGACTGGGACCAACCAAACCTGGAGGCAAGTGAAGAAAAAGAATTAAAATGGTCTCAAGGGAGATCAATCATAAAGGGAACATAAAAATAAATGTATATTACTGATGGACCTGACTGAATAGTTCCAGTGGCCACAACTGAAAGCCGGCCGTGGGAAAAGATAGGGAGGACTTCCAGGTCACGAGGCCAATCCCGGGAATGGATGGCTCCGCAAGCGCAAGTGGAAGAGCAGCTAACCGGAAGTGTTCTGATCAACCTGATCACATGTCCAAACACAGATCACATGACAGGCCGACCAAAACAAAAACAATGACATGGCAGAGGAATACAAAAGACCCACAGCCTCAATATAAAGCCGTGGCGCCGATGGACCACAAATGCATGTAGACAATGGAACACAGTATAAAGATGGTATGGTAAAGGGTGAAAATGGAAATGTAAAAATAAATAAAAATATGATACAATACATGATATATTAACCGGACAAGGCAATACCTAAGTATGATAATAATATAAATAAATATGTGAACATTCATAAAGAAACAAAAATGCTAAACAGATATGGAGGGACAAAGAAAAATTCAAAAGGATTGAAATTAAGATTGATTGATAAATGAGTTGATATCCCACTCCACGTTCAAGCCAAACGGTGAGTAGGATCTGTGCTCATATATCCAATATGTCTCGAGGCGGGAGACCCCGCGTAAATGGGACTCCCCCCTCCAGTGGGGGACAAACTTGTCAATGATCTGAAACAGGGTCCCCTTAGGATCCTTATTGTGGAACTACAAGTAATGACGGGGTAGCTATGCTTCCCACTTTTTATGCCGGCCACGTGTTCATTCACGCGTGTGGAGAATGTCCTGATGGTAAGGCCCACATACTGCTTTTTGCAGGGGAAGGTGAGTAGGTAAACAATGAATTTTTTGGCACAGGTGGTAAAGTGTCTCATAGAATAAATATGTTCAGTGGTTGTTGAAACAAAAGTGTGTGTTTTGCGTTTCCCTCCAATGTTATGGAGGCACACATTACACTTTCTGCATGGGTAGTAACCCTTACACTGCTGGAAAAAAGAGACTGTTTGTTTTGGGGGGATTGATCACATTCGGTGCAATTTGCCCCTGTATTGATTGTGCTCCCCTGAATATCTCACCAGCCTGTTCCGGAAGAATGGGGCCCAACAGTCTGTCATTGCGAAGGACTTTCCAATGTTTCCTGAAAATTTCTCTAACCTGCCTAGATTGGGCAGAGTAGGTAGTGAAAAATGACCATCTGAATTTGTGATCTGTAACATCCTTGGGGCGTTCCATGAGGGTGGAGCTTCTATCAATCTGAAGAGCTCTATTTATCTCCACATCTAAGTCAGCAATGTTATAATCTTTTTCTATAAACCTTTCTTTAAGGACCTGAGATTGCAGAAGAAAATCCTAGGTTCTCGTACAATTCCGGTGTAGCCTCAAAAACTGGCTACGAGGAATGGATTTGAGCCACTGTGTCTGATGGCAGCTGTCAACCGGAATATATCCGTTGCAGTCCAAAAGTTTATACGTAAATTGAATATTGAGAGTTTTTTTTCTCTCCCAGCCCCCTACCATTCCACCCAGGACAGTTAATTCTACCCCCACAGATGTTACCCTCACAACCCATGGATGTGTCCATTCAGGGTTATCTAACCCTTCATTATTTAATCCCCCTGGTACCACAGCACCATCCATTCAGGTGTTCCGCAGTCTTGTTTTACAAGACTTAGAAAAACTTCCCAATCAAAATAAAAAAGTCTGCGTTGATCCAAACATCAGAGTGGGACTAAAACAGATATGTGAGCGAAAAAATGTAATTATCCATCCTGCCGACAAGGGTGGGGGATTGTTATATTGGACAAGACGGACTATGTGAAGGAGATGACTAGAATTCTGGATGATTCTAGTACATACAGTCCCATTCAATTTGATCCAATGGCCAACTACAAAAAAGCCTTGGTCTAATTGATAGATGAGGGTTTTGCACTAGAGATTTTAGATAAGAATGAAAGAAGTTTCCTTGTTCCTCTTGTCCCTCGCATTCCCGCCATCTATTATCTCCCCAAGGTCCACAAGGACCCAATCAATCCCCCTGGCCGACCCATAGTCAGCGGGATCGACTCGGTCACTTCCCACATTGGGAAGTATGTGGACTTTTATCTCCAACCCATTATTCGCTCCATTCCCTCCTATCTCAAGGACACCAGAGATATCATTAAACTCCTTGAGTCTGTCGTCTTTGAAGAGGATGATCCTGGTTACAGCGGACGTTGCCGCACTCTACACGTGCATAGCCCACTCTTTGGGCTTCTCCGCAGTGGAAAACTATCTGTCCAAACAGACCACCCTCCCTTTGGTCCAGCGCAATTTCATTATGCAGCTTCTTATGCTTGCCACAAGGCATAATTATTTTTGGTTTCAAAACCAATTTTATTTACAGATAAAACGTGTGGCCATGGGGGCAAAGTTCGGCCCAAGTTTGGCGAACCTTTTCATGGCCTAGTGGGAGGAGGATGTCGTCTATGCCTCCCAGAGATCCGAATTGGTTCTCTGTGCTAGGTACATTGACGACATCCTCCTCCTATGTAGGGGCGACCGGAAATCTCTGGATGATTTTATGGCCGCACTTAACTGTAATGACCAAGGTATCATTCTTAGCTATGAGGCCAGTCTAACCTCCATATATTTTCTAGACCCTGAACTTATGGTTGTTGACCAACATCTAGAGTTCAAGACCTACTTTAAACCTACAGACCGCAATGGATATATTCCGGTTGACAGCTGCCATTAGACACAGTGGCTCAAATCCGTTCCTCGTAGCCAGTTTTTGAGGCTGCGTTGGAATTGTAAGAGAACCCAGGATTTTCTTCTGCAGTCTCAGGTCCTTAAAGCTTTTTAGAAAAAGATTATAACATTGTTGACTTAGATGTGGAGATAAATAGAGTTCTTCAGATTGATAGAAGCTCCACCCTCATGGAACGGCCCAAGGATGTTACAGATCACAAATTCAGATGGTCATTTTTCACTACCTACTCTGCCCAATCTAGGTAGGTTAGATAAATTTTCAGGGAAGCATTGGTAAGTCCTTCACAATTACAGACTGTTGGGGCCCGTTCTTCCGGAACAGGCTGGTGTGATATTCAGGGGAGCACGATCAATACAGGGGCAAATTGCACCAAATGTGTTCGACCCCCCCCCCCCAAAACAGTCTCTTTTTTCCAGCAGTGTAAGGGTTACTACCCATGCAGAAAGTGTAATGTGTGCCTCCATAACATTGGAGGGAAACGCAAAACAGACACTTTTGTTTCAACAACCACTGAACATATTTATTCTATGAGACACTTTACCACCTGTGCCACAAAATTCATTGTTTACCTACTCACTTTCCCCTGCAAAAAGCAGTATGTGGGCCGTACCATCAGGACATTCTCCACACGCGTGAATGAACACGCGGCTGGCATAAAAAGTGGGAGGAGTAAAAATAGTGTGCCCCATCATTATTTGCAGTTCCACAATAAGGATCCTAAGGGGACCCTGTTTCAGATCATTGACAAGTTTGACCCCCACTGGAGGGGGGAGTCCCATTTACGGGGGGTCTCCCGCCTCGAGAAATATTGGATATATGAGCTCAGATCCTACTCACCATGTGGCTTGAACGTGGAGTGGGATATCAACTCATTTATCAATCAATCTTAATTTCAATCCTTTTGAATTTTTCTTTGTCCCTCCATATCTGTTTAGCATTTTTGTTTCTTTATGAATGTTCACATATTCATTTATATTATCATACTTAGGTATTGCCTTGTCCGGGTAATATATCATGTATTGTATCATATTTTTATTTATTTTTACATTTCCATTTTCACCCTTTACCATACCATCTTTATACTGTGTTCTGTTGTCTACATGCATTTGTGGTCCATCTGCGTCACGGCTCTATATTGAGGCTGTGAATCTTTTGTATCCCTCTGCCATGTCATTGTTTTTGTTTTGGTCGGCCTGTCATGTGATCTGTGTTTGGACATGTGATCAGGTTGATCAAAACACTTCCGGTCAAACGTTCTTCCACTTCCACTTGCGGAGCCATCCATTTCTGGGATTGGCCTCATGACCCGGAAGTCCTCCTTATCTTTTCCCACGGCCGGCTTTCAGTTGCTGCCATTGGAACTATTCAGTCAGGTCCATCAGTAATATACATTTATTTTTATGTTCCTTTTATGATTGATCTCCCTTGAGACTATTTCGCTCCTTTTCTTCACTTGCTCAGTGTTTGAGCCAGTCACATGGTTGAACGATTTTATTCTTCCCGGGCTTTTCATCCAATGATAGCCCGGAGTTCTGCCATGTAACCACTGGGTGGTTCTATACACATTTCCGGGTCACTTTCTGGTTGGCTTAGTGGTGCATGTGAACTGAACAGCAGTATTCTTTTTTCATTGGGTTCCAGAATGAGGTCTGGAACTCAGTGATCAGCTGATCACCTCACACCCAATCAGTGGCCATCTTTGGATCTGAACATTGATTGGTCGTTCTGAATTGTTTGATCCCTGTGTAGTCTATAAATATTTCTGCAATGTGGGGGAGCAGATATATGCCCCTGTTGAAGACCTATTGGTCAAAGTGCGAAGGGTTATTAAGGCTTATCGCTCTCCACATTGCCTAGTTTTTATTTTTGTTATCACTTTTATACTTGTATGCTGGTTTTTAGAAACAAAATACCATCCTTTTTGTTCTACAACATTTGGAAGCATTTTCTTTTTCTACATAATGCTTCGATGAGAGTGGCTCCAGAATCCTGTTGATCCTACCATCAAGATCCAGTTTGATGCACCAAGGATTGGAGGTCCATTTGGAGGTTTTCCGTCTCTTTTCTGGATCCCACCCTGGAAGTCCTGGACACTGCTGAGCTCCATACTTTGGCCATTTGTGGCACCATGTCTGTATGACTCCATGTCGCTGACATAGGAGTCCACCTGTTCTGGTAAGGGCACACGCACTTCTTTATTACTGATGATGCAATATATTTGATGTCCACCATATCTAACAGTTTTCGGGTCTTCACTAGAAGATCAGCCTTGATTGGACTATAAACCACACACCTGTATATATATTTTTTCACATTTTCCAGGGCCCCCTGATGTTTGGTTACTCATTCACTGAGTTTATGTCCATTTATTGGACACTTTGTATTTCTGATTTGTTGCATTATTTTTCTCCATCACCCCTTTCATTTATGTATTTGCTTGGTTAGCACTGCAATATTTACCTTTCCTCCGCTATGTGCCTTTTGTGTTCTATCTTAGCCACTCTGATTGCACCCTTACATTTCTTGTTGAATTCTTTGTAAAGTTGGAATGCTGATGATGATCCCTCAGCCTTATATTTTTCAAGGCCTTCTTCTTTGCTTTTAGATGCATTTTTATGTTGGAGTTAAGCCATCCCGGACTTTTATTTGCTCTTTTTAATTTATTTCACATTGAGATGCACTGGCTAATGCCCTTATTTAATATGCTTTTAAAGCATACCCATTTTCCTCCGTGTTCTTTGTTCCTAAGATTTTATCCCAATTAGTATCTTCTAGCAAGGATCGTAGTTTAGGGAAGTTGCCTTTTTTGAAACTCAGTGTCTTTGTATTCCCCTGTATGTTTCCTATTTGTGTGATTTATACTGAAATTAATTGATCTGTGACCGCTGTTTCCTAAATTGCTCCATATTTCCACATCTGTGATCAGGTCTGTATTGTTGGTAATCAGTAGGTCTAGTAATGCTTTATTTCTAGTTGGTGCGTATACCATCTGAACCATGAAATTGTCCTGCAAGATATTTAGGAACTAGCAAGCCTTAGACGAATGTGTGCTTCCCCACGCCCAGTCTATGCCTGGATAATTAAAATTCCCCATTATGATAACTTCCCATCCTTGCTGATAATCCAAATTGTGATAGGAGATTCCTGAGAATACTACCTTTGAGGTCCTTTTTCTCAATTTAGCTTCCAAGTCCCTAAAATCGTTCTTTAGGACACTCCATCTGCCTCTGACTTTGTCATTGGTGCCAACATACACCATGACAGGAGGGTCTTCCCCAGCCCCTCCCAGTAATCTGTCCACCAGATCAGTGATATGCCGAACCCGAGTGCCAGATAGACAACATACAGTTCTGTGCTTCAGGTCTTTGTCACAGATTGTCCTTCTAAGAATTGAGTCCCCTACCACCAGAATCTGTCTTTCTTTCCCTTCGCTTCCCCCCCCACTCTCACTGGAGGAGTTCTTCCCCTGGCAGCTAGGGGAGCCCCTCAGCTCCAGCAATGCTGGTCCCTGATTGGTTTCACCAATGTCACTCAATGGAGCGTACTTATTTTTGCTATACAGGCATACCCCTCCCCCTTTTTTACCCTCTCTATCCCTGCGATATAGGGAATACCTTTGAATCATTGCCAGCCAATCATGATAGCTGTTGAACCACGTCTCTAATTCCTACAAAATCCAAATCCTCCTCGTACAACAGTAGCTATAGCTCTCCCATCTTGTCCGCCAGACTCCTGGCATTGGTGAACATGCCATTGGTGAACATGCCACGTAGTTTAGATCGGTTGCATACTATCTCCTTATTGGGTGCTCTGGGGTTGCAAATAGGACTTGTTACTATACTTACCTTGGGTTTATGTGCTTTAGTCAACCTACCACTAATGCCCCCAATACTACACTCTGGAATATGTTCCGGCTGACTATCTCTACCTATGGACCCTCCCCCCATCACCTAGTTAAAAAAGGCCCTCTAACTTTTCGCCCATCTTCATTCCCAGCAGATCTGCATCCTCCTCATTTGGGTGCAGTTCATCCTGAGAAGTCGCCCCAGTTCTCCAGGAACCCAAACCCCTCCTTTCTACACCAGCTCCTCACCCACTTGTTTACTTCCCTAATCTCCCTCTGCCTTTTGGTGCTCTTTGATGCCTGTGCCTGCATAACCCCTGAGGTATGAATGACATCTTCATTTATCCATGAAGATAACTGGAAACTGTCACTTTTGTGTTGAAGTAGCTTGGTATCCAGAAAAAAAGTCAGAGCAGTGATCTGGTTTTGGAACACAGATTTCTTGCTTATGTGACTTAAAATTTAGCTGTAGTGATGTAGGTGTAGTGTTAAAGTAGAATTAAACCCTGTGGATTTGGTGTTTATGTTTCTGTCAGAAGGCCGATAACCCCCCACTGACAGAAAACTATGTAAATGTGTAGATAGCTTTTAGAGATAGGATGTTTTGTTTACCTGTCTTTCCCTACTGCAGGGTCCCAGTATGGATGGCTGTCTATTCAGTTCCAGATGGAGTCAAGAAATCCTGCGGGCAGAGGGCCTCCCTTGGGGGGGTGCTCTGGCTCATATACAGTGTTACGTGGGAACGGTAGTTAGGATGTGAATGCAAACAAATTTCTATATTTTTTCACATTGATATTTATTTGTGTATAGTCCTGTCCCAGTTTGTTCCCTTTCCCCTTCCAAAGCTGTATTCTTATGTCATGCCCTTGCTCCTGGGCGCAGGAGCTGATTTTTTAAATCTTCCCAGCCAAGAGACTGGCTGGATGTTGGGGGGGGGCTTACATTTGTAGCACCCTCTAGGTTGCTAGATAGTGAGTAGGCTTTATTGTACAGGGTAGGTAAATTGTCAGGCTTGGCTGGCAGCCAAGCCTGTGTGTTTTTCTTCTGGGTCAGAGTTGAGTGACTCAGAGCTGGTGACTCACAGGCAGCATCACCAAGATCTCCCACTTCTTTCCAGAATATTCTAGTATCTTCTGGAAAGGAAGAAGGAGAGGAAAGGTGGAGCTGCCTGAGGTATTCTGAGGAGCCCTGATCAATCCCCAACTTGTATTGGCAGGGGGCAGGCCTCCTTAAATACCCAGGTTCAGACCAGATGGGGAGGAGTTGTTCAGGTGGAATCTGGGGATAGAGTTGGGGGGTGACCTTGGGCCTGGGGCTTGGGTGCAGACAGGACCCTTCTCACGACACACGTAGGTGTCTTGGACAGGTTGCAAGGGAGCAAGGAGAGGACAGCAAGAGAGCACTGCCAGGCAAAATCTCCAGGGAGGAACAACACGTCACAACCAAGAGGGCTGGTGAGTGACACACAGTTGGAAAAGACTGAGCGGCAGGCATGAGAGGACTGGGAGATTGCAGTCTGGGATGGGTGCAGAGCCAGTGGAGTGGACTGTGGTGGCATGGGCATTGGAGAGAGGCAGCTGCAGCCAGGAGGACTGGCAGGGCATGAAGAAGTGGTGCTGGGATCAGTAGCCAAGTGGACAGCTAACACTAGGACTACCACTATTTTTCTACCATGGTGCCTGCCTGCAAAGGGAATTTTTCTAAGGCCTGGTTGAGCCAGTGTAAGGCCTAAAATATAGTGCTAGCTGGTCCTTGAAGAACAAGCAAGTGATGTGCTGGAGGTGTTAAGGAGAGATAGTCTGCAAGCAAGTGCTGTGCTGGAGCTGTAGAGGATTATATACAGGAAGTGTATATAGTTTGAGTTCCGTATACTTTCTTCAATCAAATGGGCATCCCATACTCCCTTACCCCATCTAAGTTTAATACCCTTCAATAAAAAGCAAAAACAAAGTTTAAGGACTGATTTTCTGCCTGAGGGTGAATGAGAACTGGGTGCCTGACTGGGCAGGGTGACAGACGGACCACAACACTCAGCAGCCCTTATGGGGCTACCGCTACACATTTAACATGGTCTAAAGGGTGGCATCAGTCCTTAAAATGTGAAGCTATTAATAAAATAATAACCCGTGATTCTGCCATAAGAGCTGTTGATCAGGCACTTCCTGTTTTAGGGTGAAATTGCTCTATCCCTCTTTCCCAATTGTTCTCCTGCAGTAATGGCTTACATTGGAGATTACAAGCATCTATTTTACACACATCACATAGGCATTGTCCTCTGTTGTACCCCTCCAGAAGCCTACCTTGAGAAATGTCATGCGGCCATCAGTGGAGTGCATGTAGACAGAAAGAGGCTACAAGGAGGCTGCAGGAGATTGGCACCACGGGTATGCAACTAAAGGTGAAAAAGTATTTTGTAAAAAAAAAAAAAAAAAAAAAAAAAAAAGAAAAACAGCCACTGTTGATACATTTTGCTTAAGCAAACTAAAAGTCATACAGTTAGGTATCACTTTAAGCACAGTTTTCTTTCTTTTGTTCTGTTAGGAGGGGGTTATTAACCTGTGACAGACACAAACAGAAGGGGAAAAAACACAGCACAAAAGTGAACAGTTCTCTTTGGAGTTCCTGGTGGGAGGAGAAGAAGGAACACTGCATCCCTCACGGCAGTCCATGTTGCAAAGTTTACAAAGTGAGCTGCACGCTCCAGCAGTCTCTCACGCATAGAAATGTGGGTCAAGCAACCTCTTTCTACCGCCTCCTTTTTTCTCTGATGGAGACAGAGAGGCTCCTTGCAGGCCATCCTGCTTTCATGGTCACCACTCTGTCTCTGTAAACTGCTCTCCCCAGCCTCCATTCCCTCCGAATGTCTTTAAAGCAGGCCTAGGTCTCCTTACACGTTGGCATCCGCAAAGGCTTGGGGATATGCAGGTACACTAGGTCATCCTCCCTCTCTCCCCAGGAGTTCTCCACAATGTCCATGTTGTCAGGAGGGACCTAAGGGTAGTCCAGGCCCCACTCCAGAGTGTCAGGAGGGACATAAGGGTAGTCCAGACCCCACTCTAGAGCAACTCTGCGCTGAACTTCCTGCAGGAACCTGGAAAACCTGGGCAGTTCTCTGGGCTTTCCTTTTCCCGGCAGGACACAAGCGTTGGGGGAACTCTTAACCCACTGCCTGTATTCAGCTGCTCTGGTCTGGTTGGTGGAGGGTCTGTTGTGGAAGAGTTGTCTACAGCTGATGGGGGCTCCTGCAGCTTTTTTAGTTCCGCCAGCAAAGTCTGGCACATCTCCTCCCTCGGACTGGACCTCCAGGACCTGAGAACCCCCTATTTCCCATTCCTCCTCCAAGCTGCTGCTGTGAGGTGACCACTCTGTTAACTCCTCCAGGGTCCCAAACTCCGCTAGCAGTCTGGGAGAACCCCAATCTATGGCCCCTTCTTGCTCACCTGAAGGCACATCTCCCTCCTGCTCTGGCTCCTTCCAGGTGGGATCAGCAGAACAGATAGGGGCAGCCGGCAATTCAGGGACAATTTCTGGTTCCTGTTCGGCAGTACTTACAGTCACCAGGTCCCCAACAAGGCCGCATGCCATGACAGACGTCTCTTCCCTTATGTTGTTGATGTTTGCAGGGGAGTCACCAGCCCTAGACTCCACCCAGCTTTTCGACGATGATTCCAGGCCGGCTCTGGCCTTCCGGGACTTCCGCGGCTGCAAGTGACATAGTCCTGACTGCAGGTCCACATTGTAGTACTGTGGCTCCTGCTGGTTGGATGCATGCTGTGTGAGCGGTTCACCACAATAACCACATCGGACCCCTGCACTGACCACCTCGATCAGTATCCGGCATTCTGGACACAGCAGGCACAGTCGCTCAGTCACCACAATCATCCCTAGGGCGAATCCCCTGCAATGCTCCAATTGAACACTGGTATCCACCAGTGTACGTTCCTGCAGATCAGGCAACCAGGTCAGCACTGGGAACACACGAGAACACTCCGCCATTTTGCTCCTTTGCCTCGTGGTGTCTGCTAGCAGGGAACGCTGGGTCTCCTCCAGGGCATGGCACCACCCCCTCGGTTCCAGACAGGCTGGCGTCTGCAAAACTGATAGGCAGGCCCCTCTCTCGGCATGCTGCTGTAACTGCTTTTTAGCCAAACTGAAGTTTTCAGGCATGCTGGAACTAGCAGGACTTGTCCGAGCTTGTCGCTCTGCACCAACTGTGCCTGAGCATCTTGAGAGCAGATGACCGTTAACTTTACTGGTTGTTGTCAGTAGCAACAATAAAGTTTATAGCCCATGCCTCACTAAGGGAACATTCTCAGCACAGTCCCGCCCGCAGGCACCTGCAGGCTTACCCGATCACCCTGGCAACAGTAGACATCTCCAGGCACACTTTACTGTTCAGAGCAGGAGTTTGGAGCAAACATTCACAATGTCCAACAATAGCAGATCACTGGTCACCCTCAGGCAGAAAACCAGTCCTTGGAATTTGTTTTTGATTGAGGGGCATTAAACTTGGATGGGGTAGGGGATTATGGGATGCCCCAAAAACAAAACATGAAATACTAGGAACCATAATATATAAGGTACATGAAGGTACCGCTAGATACTTATCCACCCACTATTCAAATGAAAGTGGGGCTCTGTGGCAATAACCATCATATGAAAAAATGGAACTGTACCAAGAAAAAGGGGTATAGTCCAAAGTACCACAAAATTATGCCACAGGGATATAGTACCCAAATAAATGAAAAGCAAACAAGTCTAAAAAATTACAAAAGTTTATTGTAGAAAAATATGACACAATGACAAATCAAACCTCCACCTTCCACCATCTAAAACAGACAATGTTGTCTCACCAAATTAAGGTCTAGACACCATCTATGCATCCACATAAACATACATATAATTACTGGATATGGAAAACTAGGTACACCATCCACCGTCAGCTAGATAGCCCTGCAGGTAATATGGCCCTGGAATGGCAATATATGCAATAATCAACTGTCCAGGGAACTACAGACTGAGGCTGAAATGATGGTACATCAAAATGTGGAGCACTCCCTTGTATATAGCCATATTGAAAAGTGCTGATGTCAAATAAGTAAATGAGCCACAATCCAAGCAGTTGGAGCAGAGATAGCTGAGCACCATGTATATAACAGCAAGCTGTGGCAATAAGATATTAGCCAGCTGACAGACATGTATGAATACTTCATCAATGGAATCTCCTATCAAGAAATGTCATAGCTGCACAGAAGAACACAGAGTACACAATGTAAGTTCATTGCATAGTTACATGTCCTTGTCTAAGCTGGTAAGCTCCAAGCATAAAGCCGCTGCCGGTATGAAGAGTCCAGGCTCCCGCCAGCTCCCAAGAGGTCTCTTCGTGGCTGCTAATCAGCACGCCACACTTGGTATAGAGGTCCCACACTAAGTATCTGTGAGAGCGGCTCAGATAAGCCTGAGATTAAGTACTGGAACTTGGTGCTCTCAGTCCTGCAGACTGTCCCATGCCATGTTATCTAGACTGTGATGGAAGGGATGCAAGGAGAGGTGTCAGATGCTCAGGGGCATGACGTCAACGCATTTCGCTGGGAGTCCCCAGCTTTGTCAGGATGTGGCGCCCTCTAGCTGAGGCGTGTATTAATACACCTTCTATCCCAGCCTCTTTTTTTTAATAGGGTAGCCTATTGCACCATGTGAATATCCACATAATTAAGTGTGTGGATGGTGTTATATACCTAATACAGGTAAGTTATTTTTTGGCCAGACCTCTAAAAAAACATCTCTATAAAAGTCCACGCACAGCAACTCACTTCAAATACAGAAAAAAAAAAGAAGAGAAAAGAAAAGATTGAACGACAAAATTGGAAATTAAAATTTCAAAGAAAAAATTGCAAAGTCACAAAAATAGCAAAGTAAAAAAAAATAAAAAAATCAATAGACAAAATAACAGAGCAATGTAATAAATGGCATAGTGGCTGCACTGTAACTAGACAGATTGCAGCCACTAAAAATGCCATTCAACAGAAAATGAACACATACAGTTATTTTGAAGTTCCAAATGGATCTTTGCTCAATCCAAAAATAGATGTAGATTTAATTCTTTGTTGAGTCCCTTTGGCATTGATGAGCCATTTCTGGATACTGCTTTTAGTCCTAATGGTGGGTTATCGATGTGTACAAAGACTCCACATCAATACCCACTAAAACCAGTCCTCCTCCACCCTAATGTTGCTAAGTTTGTAAACCTGGCCACTGTGTCCCATACTCAGTGATAAATCTGACAGGTTCTATTTGCATGTCCTGTCCTGAGGGGAGAGAGGTTTGTTCAGACAACAAAGAAGATTGATCTTGGTTCATTGCCTTTTTTTTTTGCTGCCCTCAGAACCTTGTGGGTATAGACCCTTTTCCTAAATCTGGCATACATATTGTGGGCCTCTTTGAATTGAGTTCATGGATGAATTCATATAGCTCCATCCAGTCATCTCCTTCAGACCACTAGGGCTTTGTCTATGTAGCGTAGTCAGACACTCGCCAGTCTAATAAAATATCGTAGTTTGTAAACCTCCATCTCTTCCCACATTCCTAAGTGCACGCATGCATAAGAAGGTGCCTAAAGGGCACCCTTAGGTGTGCCTGACACCTACTGGCAATTTATTTTATTATATTAAAAGAAGATGTTGTGTAGGGCAAAGTTCAATAAATCCAAGATAAACTCGTTCTGATGAGCCATTTTTGGATACTGCTTTTAGTCCCTAATGGTGGGTTATCGATGTGTACAAAGACTCCACTTCGATACCCACTAAAAAAACAGTTGCTAAGTTTGTTGAGAACATTTTTAGTATCCCTCACAAAGGATTCTAAGGCAGGAACCATAGTTTTAAGTAGTCCATCTACATATTTTATAAAAAAGGGGGCGCTAACAAATTAATACATATATGTGAATATTATAAAAAATAATAAAGTGCTTAAACACTCAAAATATATTGTGCATAAACATTCCATTAACACAAATGCATATAACTTGATGGTTGAAATGATGAACAATCCCAAAAACACCAGAACAGACGTGTGCACCTCCACGACACAGAGTGCCTGCTTACCAGAAGGCAAGCTATTCGTGCTTGCAGCTATCAACTCAGCCAGGGCCTTTATCCTAGCTTGGGATACCAGCTCACAGGAGGATTCTTTGGGTGATGGGACAGGACATACACCAGGAACCAAGGCAACTCGATATTCCAACGTTTATAGGCATGAACTAGATGGGTATACCCAGAAATGAGAGAAGCTCACCATAGTGTAAATCACCATAAACATTCAATTTATTCCGTATAAAAGTTGCACTTACATAGGAAGCATAAAGGAAAGCATTATGTAAAAAAGCCGGCCTCTCGAGAGCACCGCGCGATGACGCCAGCACGCCACTCCTCTACATATTTACCTACCCTTTCCAGGGGCCCATTCATTGCAGAAAGTGTGGGTCTCCCTGGAGGATTCAAAAAATCTTTATGAAGCTTAGGAATTGTAATGAGCCCCTTGCTCGCTCGGTTCCACTCTCCTGACACTCCTCTGCAGCTATTGAATCAGATTGCATCGTCTGATGGTTCAGTCATCCAATGCTCTGGGTTTAGAACTTCAGCTATGTGCCGTTCTAACCCAGTTGTGATAGTTCAGAACAAACACCAGGCAGGCTGTATGTAAGTTCGACCAGGAATCTCTCTTTATTGCAAAATACAGGCTTTTATACACTAAAAGTGGAGGTGCAGACCTCCTGCTCATATTACTCTAACAATACAGCTGTAACCTAATTAACCTAATTAACATGAGCTAATTAACTAATCCCTTTAGACAGCCTAGATGACTCAGACATGACCTTTAGGCCAGACTGGCCGTCTTGTAGTTCAGAACATCCAATCAACATTCTCACAATAGCAGAGTTAATTAACACAAACAACAATGGGATCTAATGACTCTTAGATCCCATACTAGAGACTTATTTACAATACACATTTTAGCAGACAACAGACAGACAAGTGCTGGAATTTACATCAGCATTTCCTAACAGTATCTGTCCCAGCATTATGAATCAGCCACTATTCCAATATGGCAAATCCAGGGTACCCAGAGTCTGTGTGTCCTGGGGGACCAGGACCCGAATCCACAGTAATACCACCTCAAGGGTCCCCAGGTATACAGCTCACAAAGAGCACCATTCCCCCAAATGCAAGGGCCCATGATCGATCGGCAAGAGGCTAGCATACAGTCCCCTCCAAAAGTCTCTCTCCCGGCTAGGTCTGTCACATTTCTCCCCTTTCGGCAGGAGACTAACACAGGAGGAGACCCCAGACGTGTTGACTCCGAAGTTAGTCAGTAGTTCCAGTCCTCTAATGCCTGTACCCACACAGTACCCCAAACAAATTGTTCCAAACAAAGCATTACTCACCCAGCCAACCTCTGCCTCTCTCAGAGAACATATCTGCCGCTGTGGAGAGGCCTGGACTGGCCCTTCTCCCTGGAGTCCTTTCTGCCGCTGGAGAGAAGACAGGGTGTCTGGGCTCACTCCGTCATGCTGTTGGGGATCTGGGCCGACTGCCCAGCATCCCTGGGGTATACAGGTGGAGACTGAAGTCCCATCCACCTTCAAAGGAAATCCATCCTCTGTTAGTTGAGGGCAGAGTCCAGCAGTACTCGGCCCTGTTGCCAGCCCTTCTGCTGGAAACCCCACACCATCTGCTCCGGCTAAATGTTGGGGAGGGACAACACACACCTCCTCTCCCATCTCCCCCTGTATCTGCTGCTGGGAAGTGATTGCCACCTTCTCACCCTGAGCCTCCGAAACTGCCACAGGTGTGAGGTCTTGGACCCTCTGTCCGGTTGCCAGTGCTTCAGCTGGGGAAGTTCCTTGTAACTTCACAGATCCTTCTGTTGGTGCTGGGCAGAGCACAGTGAAATTTGGCCCTAATAACAGCTCTTCTTCTGCTGGAGGCTCACCAGGTTGTTCTTCCTCAGCAGAAAAGTCTATCAAATCCCTTGTCTCTGCAACTGGTGTCTGGGGATAAAGGTTCACCATCTCCTCTCCGTGGAACCCAGAAGATGCTATCAGTGCTGGGCAGAGGTTAACAGAGCTCTGCCCTGTTGTCAGCACTTCAGGTTTGGGGACGGCAATCTTTAGATTTTCCACTGCCGATTCTCTGGCATTCTGCTGGACAGGCACATTCCTCCATCCAAGATCATCCAATGCAGAAACAGGTTCATCAAGGTCAGTCAGCACTTGCTGCATCCGCCATAAGACCTCCGCCTCCATGGCTGCGGGTGCAGGTTGGCAAAGCACACCATTACTCTGCCACATTGTCAACTCTTCAGCCAGGATTTCAGAGTTGTCAACTGGTATTTCCTGATAGTCCCAGGCAAAGGGAGCACCACCCTGCTGCTGAGCAGAGTCTAACAGCTGTTTGTAGGCGATCTCTAGCTCCCATTCCTGAATGGCCAGAAACTCCAAATCTTCCTGTGCCCAGTGCACTTCTGAGACATTCAGTCTTCACTCTCTGTGCTCCATTATTTCCTCCAAATGCCACTCCCGATCACTCCCAAAGTCAGGGTCCCTGGACAGCCTCCAGTATAACAATCCCAGGCCATCGTAGTCAAAGCCTTCCGTGGGGCTGTTATCCGCTGTCCACGGGCACACTTGGGCTACATACCACTGGAGGGCTCTGTAGCTCTCGTCCAACCGCATTTCTGCCCGGATCAGCCTGCTTAACTCGGCTGTCCACTCCTGGTTCGGCTGTTCCCCCAAAAACAGCATTCGCACTTCATACTGCGACCAGTACCTTACATGGATGGAGGGGAGAACTTTTCCCTGGTGTCGCTGCTCACGGGCTAGCGCTTCCTTCCAGAGTTCACAGCGGATAGAATCAAACCATCCTAGCAGGACCTGCTCTGATACTGGTCCTCTGTGCTGTATCTGCTTCTCTCGCAACCTCCTTCTGAATTCCTCATCCATGGTGGCTGGTATCTCTCCTCTCCTGCTATCTGGACCTTGGATCCAGGTGATGGTTTGGATGTGTTCACGGCAAGGAAGCACGATCCCACCATTCCCTCCACGGCTCTCAAGTAAGTCTTTCAGCGTGGCTCTCCTGCAGGCTGGTTTGGAGTGTCCCAGTAACTGGAGAGCGAATCCCAAGGCTGCCAACCAATGTAACCAGCCCCTTTCTCGCTCGGTTCCACTCTCCCGACACTCCTCTGCAGCTATTGAATCAGATTGCAACGTGTGATGGTTTGGTCATCCAATGCTCCGGGATTAGAACTTCAGCTATGTGCCGTTCTA
Source organism: Aquarana catesbeiana (assembly GCF_042186555.1). Lineage (NCBI taxonomy): Eukaryota > Metazoa > Chordata > Amphibia > Anura > Ranidae > Aquarana > Aquarana catesbeiana. Next base: position 171,619,660 of record NC_133327.1, on the reverse strand, counting down.
ACCCAGTTGTGATAGTTCAGAACAAACACCAGGCAGGCTGTATGTAAGTTCAACCAGGAATCTCTCTTTATTGCAAAATACAGGCTTTTATACACTAAAAGTGGAGGTGCAGACCTCCTGCTCATATTACTCTAACAATACAGCTGTAACCTAATTAACCTAATTAACATGAGCTAATTAACTAATCCCTTTAGACAGCCTAGATGACTCAGACATGACCTTTAGGCCAGAATGGCCGTCTTGTAGTTCAGAACATCCAATCAACATTCTCACAATAGCAGAGTTAATTAACACAAACAACAATGGGATCTAATGACTCTTATGCCGCGTACACACGGTCGGACTTTTCGTCTACAAAAGTCCGATGGACGCCGACGGACTAAAGCTGGCTGACAATCCGATCGTGTGTGGGCTTCCCCGGACTTTCAGCGGACTTTCAGTGGACTTTTCCAGCCGCAAATCTGACGGACTTTAGATTTGAAACATGCTTCAAATCTTTACGTCGTAACTACGCCGGACCCAGAAATCCGCTCGTCTGTGTGCTAGTCCGACGGACAAAAACCCACGCTATGGCAGCTATTGGCTACTGGCTATCAACTTCCTTATTTTAGTCCGGTGTACGTCATCACGTACGAATGTGTCGAACTTTTGTGTGATCGTATGTAGGCAAGTCCGTTCGTAAGAAAGTCTGCCGCAAGTCCGCCAAAAGTCCGCCAAAAATGTGACAAAAGTCCGTCGAAAGTCTGTCGGACAGGCTGTCAGACTTTTGTAGCCGAAAAGTCCGACCGTGTGTACGCGGCATAAGATCCCATACTAGAGACTTATTTACAATACACATTTTAGCAGACAACAGACAGACAGGTGCTGGAATTTACATCAGCATCTCCTAACAGTATCTGTCCCAGCATTATGAATCAGCCACTATTTCAATATGGCAAATCCAGGGTCCCCAGAGTCTGTGTGTCCTGGGGGACCAGGACCCGAATCCACAGTAATACCACCTCAAGGGTCCCCAGGCATACAGCTCACAAAGAGCACCGTTCCCCCAAATGCAAGGGCCCACAATCGATCGGCAAGAGGCTAGCATACAGTCCCCTCCAAAAGTCTCTCTCCTGGCTAGGTCTGTCACAGGAATAATGTAGAAGACTGGAATATTATATTCAAGAACTTTTAAAACATTGGGCTCCTTTTTAGTGATTAAACCTTCCTCCTGTGCCAATGTTGGTTTATAGTTTAATTTTCAACTAGGTTAGAAAAGGGGGGATCCTGGAGCCTGAGATATACAGCTGAATTACTCAGTTGTCTTTTTTACATCCTTGACATAATTTTACTCACTCATAAGGACTACATTACCCCGTTTGTCACTTTTTAAAAACAATGTCCTTGGCATTTTTAAGTTCATTCAAAGCAACTCTTTCATGTCTAGATAGATTGTCTACACAAGAGGCCTCCCAATTTAACTTCCTCAAGTCATTCTTTACCAGGTCAAAGAATTTACCAATTTACTTATTTTTAGAGAGTGGCAGCATTTTTTTAAATCTTATTTTAAGGTCCACCTGTCTAAGGACTAATGTATCCTTGTCCACAGACAATTCGGTGTCCGAGGATCCCTCGTCTAACATGGCCAATAGATCATCAAGGGCTTTTTGGTCTTCCCTCTGCAAAGTCTCCCTTGCTATATGGCTCTAATCTTTTTGCTCATGTAAATAGCGTAAGAGGACCTTGCTCAGAAAAAGATTTGAATCTTTAAATACCATGAATACCTCCATGTTCTGTTTTGATGAAAACGATAATCCTCTTTTTAATACCTGTAAGTGTGACTTTTTCAAAGGGAAAGAAGAGAGGTTGACCATTTTATTATCTGGGCATCCCAATAGAGAATTGCAGTTTAGGTTCTCCTTCTCTGATTCATTGTCCTGTTCCTGCGATCTATGTTTTCTTTTTCTCTCACCGGGGACAGCGATCTGTCCCCGAATAGGGCCTTCACTGTCAGTTTCACTACTAACTTTTGTTTCAGATTGGGAGAAGGGGGATCAAAATTGTCTACGTCTTGATCTATCCCTCCCTTTCTGTGAGCAAAGAACAAAGATGTCACAAAGAGACCTAATGGGACCAGAGGGGAGCCTGGACTCTTCATACTGGCAGCGGCTTTATGCTTGGAGCTTACCAGCTGAGACACGGACACGTAACTATGCAATAAAGTTACATTGTGTACTTTGCATTCTTCTGTGCAGCTATTTCATTCCTTGATAGGAAATTCCATTGATGAAGTGTTCATACATGTTGTCTGTCGGCTGGCTAATATCTCATTGCCACAGCCTGCTGTAATATACATGGTGCTCCGCTATCTCTCCTCCAACTGCTTGGATTGTGGCTCATTTGCTTACTTGACATCAACACTTTTCAATATGGCTATATACAAGGGACTCCTCCGCATTTTGATGTACCATCATTTCAGCCTCACTCTGTAGTTCCCTGGACAGTTGATTATTGCATATATTGCCATTCCAGGATCATGTTACCTGCAGGGCTATCTAGGTAACGGTGGATGGTGTACCCAGTTTTCAATATACCGGAACTTATATGGTTCATGATGTATGTTTATGTGGATGCATGAATGATGTCTAGATGTTCATTTGGCATTAATTGGCTTTGTCTGTTTTAGATTGTGGAAGGTGGTGGTTTGATTTTTCATTGTGTCGTATTTTTATACAATAAACTTTTTGTAATCTTTTAGACTTGTTTGCTTTTCATTTATTTGGGTACTATATCCCTGTGGCTTAATTTTGTGGTACCTTTGGACTATACGCTTTTTTCTTGGTACAGTTCATTTTTTCATAGTATGGTATGCCCACTTGATTGAAGAAAGTATTCAGGACTCAAAATATATACACTTCCTGTATATACTCCTCTACACTTCAGCTCCAGCATAGCACTTGCTTGCAGACTATCTCTCCATAACTCCTCCAGCACATCACTTGCTTGTTCCTCCAGGACCAATTAGTACTATATTTTAGGCATCACACTGGCTCAGCCAGGCTTTAGAAAAAGCCCTTTGCAGGCAGGGACTGTGGGCCCCTCTGGTGTAGCCGAAAAATAATGGCTGTCCTAGTGTTAGCTGTCCACATAGCTACTGATCCCAGCACCACTTCTTCAGGCCCTGCCAGCCCCCCTGGCTACAGCTGCCTCTCTCCACTGCCCGTGCCACCACAGTCCACTCCACTGGCTCTACACCCATCCCAGACTGCTATCTCCCAGTCCTCTCAGGCGTGCCTCTCAGTCCTTCCCAACTGTGTGTCACTCACCAGCCCTCTTGGCTGCAAGCTGTTGTTCCTCCCTGGAGACTTTGCCTGGCAGTGCTCTCCTGCTGTCCCCTCCTTGCTCTCGTGCCATCTATCCAGGACACTTCCATGTGTCATGAGAATGGTCCTGTCCGCACCTGAGCCCCAGGCCCAAGGTCACCCCCCCAGACTGGGGAGCTCCCTCAGGGTCACAACAGCCTAGCACTCCATCTCCAGCTTCCACCCAAACAACTCCTCCCCAGCTGGGCTGACCCTGGGTATTTAGGGAGGCCAGCCCCCTGCCAATACAAGTTGGGGATTGGTCAGGGCTCCTCAGAACACCCCAGGCAGCTCCACCTTTCCTCCCCTCCTTCCTTTCCAGAAGATGCTAGAATATTCTGTAAAGAAGTGGGAGGTCTTGGTAATGCTTCCTGTGAGTCACTCAACCCTGACCCAGAAGAAAAAATGCACAGGCTTGGCTGCCTATCCTGTACAAAAAAATCCTACTCACTATCTAGCAACCCAGAGGGTGCTACAAATGTAAGGACGGGTTCACTGTTTTACGAATTGGAATCAAGTTTCCCCGCATTTAATTCGCATGACATGCGAGTGTGCCTGGTTCGCAATGGAGCCAGTTCACACAGGTCCGGGGTGCTTGCGGTCCTCATTCCAAAAGGGTCCTGTGCGTCTTTGGGATGCAAATGCAAAAATTCCAACCTGAATCGCACCTGAACTGGTAAACAGGGAAGCATTGGACCCCATGCTGGGAACCACGGCCACACATACTGTATGTGAACCCAGCCTTAGACACATATTAAGGGTATAACATGTAACATAGTGCCAAGCCGAACTTCCTCCCACCCCCAAACTGCCCCCCCAACAGTAGCTGTTTGAATTTTGCATGGCTGTGCAAGGCTCCATCTGTCATTAAAAAGTCTGTGACTCAGTATGGACCTGAGCTGGAGGAAGAATCTGAAGGCGACTGTGCAGTGCTCCGGTGATCCACTGATCATGGTTTGCATGCTCATTTGCAAAAAATAATAAATGCACATTTTTAATGCAAATATATGCACTTTTTTTTTTTTTTGCAAAAGGTGGCATTAGCCTTTAAATGAATAAAAGCTACTTTGAAATTACGTTAACATCATAAACTTATGTGTCAATTTAGTAAGTGGTTTAGATCAATAAAAAAAGGCAATATGCAACAACGTATAGTAATTAAACAGGAATCTTTTATTGATTTAATTACTAGTTCAGTGGTTGAAGTAGAACTGAAAGCAAACATATTTTTCTTTTTGGATTTATTTTTACCACATGTGTCTGTCTGGGGATAGTTCCCTTCACTTCTTGTCTCATAGCCAAAACAAGAAGTGAGAGGAAATCCCTCCCAAGTGTAAAAATCCCTTTTAGTTATCAGGGTCACCAGAACTAGTTACCTCACTGGAAGATTTTACTTCTATTCCTGTTATGGTGACCACTCAAAATTTTGGTTTTCGTTCACTCTCACTTTCAGTGATAACCTTCATCAAGATAACTAGAGAGGGTGAATCTTCTTAAAAGGGTCACAGACAGCAATAAGAACCTGACAGGTACTCTAATCCGTCACCACCCTATCCAAAAAAAAAAAAAAGGTTCTGCCTTCAGTTATACTTTACCAACTTGTGAATGTGTCAGTGTTTACCTGTTTAATACAATGTACTTGCATTTTTTGTCAGTTTATATAGTTTTGCAGGATAGGCATGTTACCTACGAGCTCTGCTTATCTTGCGGCCTCCCATTAAGAACGCAGAGTTACATAAAAATGTAAGTGCAGGAGCCTGGAGAAGGGAAGCTGAAGTATAAGGTGATTCATTTAATTATGTGGTTTTTTTTTTAATTTGGAGAGTGGTGAGCTGCAAGATAAGTGGATCATACATTTTCATGTAAGGTCCACTTTAACTGATGTAATCTGATGTAAATAACTTGAGGCAAGTAAAGTGATTTTACTTGATATACAGTACATACTGAATGCATAGTTGACAACAGTCCCGATTTTCCCGGGACAATCCCAATTTTGGGACCCTCGTCCCGATCGGAGGCTGTCCCGAATCGGGATTTTCATCAGGAAAATCGTGAATGTTTGTTTTTTAGTTTTTGGAGCAGCTGGCTCCAGCAAAATGGCCACCGGCGCCGCCGCTAGATCTTCCCCCTTGTGTTCAGTGGAGAGAGAAAGGGGGATCAATCTGTGCAGCCAATGAATCAGCTTCTTTAGCTGCACAGATCGGCCCCTTCCCTCTCCACTGAAAACACGGCGACGGTGTCTATTGGCGCCTGCGCAGTATGGAGCGGACACTATCCGACAGGGGGACACTTTTCGTCAGAACACCGGCTGCTCCTGGAGTTCCTGGACATGTGCTGGGGGCGTTATGGGAGGGGAGGGTCTGCACTGGCACTGGCACTGATGGAGGGGGTGGTCTGCACTGAGGGGGCCTGCACTAATGAGGGGGGCTGCACTGAGGGGGTTCTGTGCTAATAGAGGGGGGTCTGCACTAATAGAGGGGGGTCTGCACTGATAGAGGGGGGTCTGCACTGAGGGGGCCTGCACTAATGAGGCGGGGCTGCACTGAGGGGGTTCTGCACTAATAGAGGGGGGTCTGCACTGAGGGGGGTCTGCACTAATAGAGGGGGTCTGCACTGAGGGGGGTCTGCACAAATAGAGGTGGGTCTGCACTGATAGAGGGGGGTCTGCACTGATAGAGGGGGGTCTGCACTGATAAAGGGGGGGTCTGCACTGATTGAGGGGGGTCTTCACTGATTGAGGGGGGTCTGCACTGATAGAGGGGGTCTGCACTGAGGGGGGCTGCAATGATAGAGGGGGGTCTGCACTGATGGAGGGGGGGTCTGCACTGATGGAGGGGGGTCTGCACAGATAGAGGGGGGTCTGCACTGAGGGGGTCTATACTGATAGATGGGGGACCGCACTGAGAGGGGTCTGTATTGAGGGAGAGGGGTCTGTACTGAGGGGGTCTATACTGATGAGGGGGTCTACACTGAGGGGGTCTAAACTGATGGAGGGGGTCTGTACTTAGTGGGGGGTATGTACTGAGGGAGGAGGATCTATACTGCTGGAGGGGCGGTCTGTACTTAGTGGGGGGGTCTTTATTGAGGAAGGGGGGTCTGTACTGAAGGGGGACCATAGTTGGTGGAGGGGGGGTGACACCAATTTTTTTCCGCACCGGGTGACACCAGCTGTAGTGATGCCACTGGCTCTTGTCTCTGCAGCAATTTAACTTTAATGTACAGGAGGGGGTTAACTATATACAGGAGGAGGGGGGTTAACTATATACAGGAGGGAGAGGTTAGCTATATACAGGAGGAGGGGGGTTAACTATATACAGGAGTGGGGGTTAACTTTTTACAGGAGGGGGTTAACTATTTACAGGAGGGGGTCAACTATGCACAGGAGGGGTTACTATGTACAGTGGGGGGAACTATGTACAGGGGGGGTAACTATGCACAGGGGGTAACTATGTACAGGGGGGTAACTAGGGGGAGAGGGGAAACTATGTACAGGGGAGAGGGAAACTAAGTACGGGGGGGGGCGTAACTATGGCTCTGCCTGGGACACTGATTTAAGGACTGAGGCTGGTGTAAAAACTGACTCTGCTGGTGGCACCTGATGCAAGGAGTGACTCTGCTGCGGGCACCTGATGCAAGGAGGGACTCTGCTGGGGGCACCTGATGCTAGGAGGGACTCTGCCGGGGGTACCTGATGCAAGGAGGGACTCTGCCGGGGGTCACCTGATACAAGAACAGACTCTGCTGGGGACACCTGATGCAAGGACGGACTCTGCTGGGGACACCTGATACAAGGACAGACTCTGCTGGGGGCACCTGATGCAAGGAAGGACTCTGCTGGTGGCAGGCGACATGGCTAGTGACACTTATTACAATGTAATAATAGAAATAATGCACTTCAATCATCCTGACACCATAACAATCATGGTGCGGGGATGATTGAAGCGCTAACACCAGGTGTTTGGAGTATCTTTATCTGCTGATTGTTAAACTTTCTAGAATACACATATTTTTATTGTTGTGTAGGATCTGGGCCCGCTGTCCCTCCATTCCTCTCTCCCCCTTTCCCTCTCCATCCCTCATTCATCTCAGACGCTAACCACACCCCTTTGAGCCACGCCCATTTAAGCCACGCCCATTCTGCACCGCGTGGCGCGCTTAGCGCGCCACAGTTTTCTTTTTTGTTGCTATGCCACGCCTACAAATGCATGCCCTGCCCCCTAATTATTATACGGCTCCGCCTACAGCCAAAAAAGTTTCCCACAAATTTTTTTTGCAATGTTGGCAACTATGTGAATGTGACATCACAAACTAAAGTATACAACTGATTAAAAAGGAAATAAATGAAGCCCATGGTAGAGAATAATAGGAGCTGATGCCTTCTTTAGATGCAAGCGCACATTCAAGTTTTTGGCTAGCTGTTGATTGGATGTTGATTGCAAGGGAAAACCTATAATATGCTCTAATATCAGCGATCACTAAATATTAGTGACAGAGGAACCCTTAAAATAACTTTCCAGTCTCAGGGAACCCCTGCTAAAAATGACTATATCTACAACTCATAATACATTATTGTTATGGTCTGTGGTAGTGTGATGGTCTTGTTGTAATTGAGCAGAATCATCCCCTCATAAATAACTAAATAGATCAATGATATCAATGGGAATTTATCTGAGATGCAAAAATTGCTCACTGTGCAAGGAACCTCTGGAGGAACTCTATGGTTCTATGGAACCCTGTTTGAAAAACCCTGCTCTGGAATCTTTCCAAATGATCAGTGCCCCTTTCGTAACCAATGCCAGTTCTGTATACAAAGCTTATAGACTGGTACCCTACTAGCAAGATAGCATTAACCTGCATATTCCTTTTGTTACGTTGGTTCATTAAAAAAAAAAAAAAAATAGTTGCACAGCAAGTCTAGTGAATTGGTATCAGGTTTTGGATTTATTTGCAGTAGTCTGCCAGGCAGGGAACAGCCTTATCTTTCATGAACTTCAAACCCTGAGTATAGATTTCTTCATATCTAGACAGCGTTAGCGCTTTATGAAATGTCATAAATTTTATTTAATTCCCTTTGATACAGTGTAAGATCAGATATAGGAATTGTGTGTTTTTTGAGAATTTAAAACAAGTAGCATCACAGCAGCATTTAAGTCCTACATTTTTCTTGATGTTTCAGTTGAAAAATAGCCATTTATTATTCTTCCTCGTCATGCGGTGTGATGCCAACAGAATTTTGGTGAAAATGGCTTTTAAATTTGAGGTTAAACAATATACAAATGTCTTTATTTACATAAAACTATTCATTTCCTTGTTTATTAACCTCAATTTGTAGGGTGAATTCATAACAGAAATACTTGACCTCATTTTCCAAGGAAACATTTGCCCACGATAATTATAACATAGTCATAATTATGCCTTCCACGCATTGGGAGTTTATGAAATAAATATGGATCTCTATCTGGCATGATCTGGAACAAATGCATTCATTTAAAAGGCACTTTCATAGCCGAAATGCTGTTAATGCTGTGCTAATTGGTTGAAGCATGTTGTTCACTGTTCTGCAGCCAAATAAATAAAGAGAAAATAAGTCATTAACCAGCACAGAGTATTGCAGGCACATCAGATGACAGACATAAGGAAGAAAAACCTTATTTCTTAATGAAAATATAAATACAATTATTATCCAAGTAGACTTACTAGTGTAACAATGTAGGAAGGCTGCCATTGTGGGTCAGGTCAGCCTAAACAAGAATACTGTCGCTATTTGTGTAGTATGATGATATCATCATAAAAACAGGTTCAGTGTTAGAGAAAGCATGGTAATACAGACTGAGTATTAAAGGTACACCCAAGTCAAAATTTTAAATTAAGTCACAAACAAAAAAGTGTCTAGCAACGCTAAAGTGTAGACAACTAAAGGTTCCTACACATACCAACAGCAGCATTTGTTGCCACTTCTTTGCCCGAATGAGGAAACAATATGAATCAACAAATGCTACGACACTTCCATATAGTTTTAAATCTTGCCTGCTCCCTCCAACACACATTCCTATTGGCACATCCTTATGGTGGGCTGCCACACTGGCTAATTGAAATGTATTGGAAACAAAACACAGTGGGTGAGCTATCTCACCATCAGCAGGGAGGGTGATTGAGTTTTGTCCAATCAGAGTGCTGTGGCTTTTAAGCTATAGAGACGCCAATTAAATCTGCTGCAGATATGTACAGATACTTGCAGGTGCCTGCACTTTATACCTGCTAGTAAGTTTAATTTTCAGAGATACTTTAAAATGAATTTGTCAGTTCTGTAGAAAATGAAAATGCTAGTTCTTTTCAGTAGACGAGATAGTATACTCTCCTTTCTAGTGGTCTGGTCTACTCTCACTTCTTGTCATTTTAGCACTGTAGCCTCAGTTAGTCCCTTTGACACTACCAAGAGTATTGCATGCCTGTCCCCCACCACACTCTGTGGTTCCATCCGCTGACCCTAATGTGAATCCTGCACTCAACAGTGATTCAGGAGTTGTTTAAAGGAGCCACACCATATGATGGGAGACACAGACACCTGGCACCCCTGTAAGTGTAAAATGGTAGAACATCTGATGAAAGCTGCAGTACTGGAATGGAGGGAGGAAGAGAATGGAAGAGACACTGTCCACCCAAGAGGCGAGTAAATTACCTTTTCTATTGCAGGAGCTGGCATTTTGATTTGTCTAGAGACCTGAGAGGGTCTTTTCAAATCCTAAAATACATACTGTAAATGCAATGTAGCCTACCGTCTTCAGTTTTTTTATCATTTCAAGGCCAAAGTACTTCAATCCACCCCATGCCAATTTGTTTTACCAAAACACACCTGATGTGGGGTCCTTGCTGTTTCTTACATGCAGAAAGCCTGATGTAACAGTCCGCTTTGAAAAAAAATTGCAAGCTGTTTATACAGCTAAGTGTCTGAAACTTAAATTTACATACATGTTGCACCCTCTATCTCCAGAGGCTTATTAGGGACCCTCAAAGGCAAGGCAAACTAATATTTCTCCCCAGGGTAAAGTCCAAGGAGAATGTAGGAGATGTAAAATATTTTGCACCAGTCACTTTAATGCCGCGTACACACGGTCGGACTTTTTGACTGGACTGGTCCGACGGACTTTCTGATGGACTTTCGATGGACTTTTTACGGACTTCTGACAGACTTTTGAACGAACGGACTTGCCTACACACAATCACACCAAAGTCCGACGGATTTGTACGTGATGACGTACGACTGGACTAAAATAAGGAAGTTGATAGCTGGTAGCCAATAGCTGCCCTAGCGTGGGTTTTCGTCCGTCGGACAAGCATACAGACAAGCGGATTTTTCGACCGAACTTGAGTTCGTCGGAAAGATTTGAAACATGTTTCAAATCTAAAGTCCGTCAGATTTTTGACCGAAAAAGTCTGCTGCAGGTCCGATGGAGCCCACACACGGTCAGATTGTCCGCCGGATTTGGTCCGTCGGGCCAGTCCGGTCGAAAAGTCCGCCCGTGTGTACACGGCATAAGGCGTTTGCAAATATTTTATTTGACAAATGAACTTGGAGAAAGAGAGGGGTTGGGATTTCCGATACCTAGAGCTCTTTTGCAGATTCAATCTTTACTATCTAATGCAGACAAATAACCTTCATGCAGGAACTAACATTCTGTACCTTCAGAATTTCTCCATTGAGCAGCCTCTGTTACACCCCCCCCTCCCCCATGAGACATCAGCCTCTCCACATCAAGTTTCGATTTTTTTTTTGTTTTAGTTATAGTCTATTGACTAAAATTCCATTTTAGTTTTAGTCATATTTTAGTCTTTGTTTTGTATTTCCTTTATTTTCCAGAGAAAGTGCATTTTACAGCCAAAATAAACAGCAAAAATACATACATAAAATCAGATAACAAAAACAGAAAGGTTCACACAATGTGATCAACATATCAACTACCCCAGTAATACACAGTGTGGATGGCACAAAGGAATAGCACGGTGTAGAAAATATTGTCAGTGCATAGAGCCAGGGAGGCATCTAAACAACTACCTAAGAGTCCCAAAACATATATTCATAAATGCAAAACTATGCAACAAAATAAAACTCTTACAATATATCAGGAGGCATCAGCATCAATTGAAGTGCGTTTCCTGCAAAAAAAGCAACTTGAGTTTTACCTTTTCGCAAATCAGCCAAAAGCTGAGAGTGCTTTTCTGGCATGTTAAGGCCACACACATTAGGGGAAGTGACCTTAAGGAGACCCATAGTGCCGTCTGGTGTGTAAGTAGGCACAATAAGGTGTGGGGAAGAACCCCAGCCAAAGGATCCCCCCTAGTCGGGAGGCAGAGAGCGAGGTGACAGAAAAAGACACAGAAAAGAAGGGGGAGGAAGCAGGGTAGGAAAAAGGGGGGAAGAGGATAATCTGTCTACAAAGTGATTAAGCTGAGGAGCCTCATTAAGTATTAATAGTGCCCTCACAGAAATCCACCCTAATTGGGGGTGGTCGGAGCATTAAAGGCTACCCTTAAAGTCAACAAAAAACAATACATTTGTAGATGCACAGGGTGAGAGCAACGAGAAACATATTATAGGTAATGAAAGAGCCAACCAAATTAAAAATAAAAATAACAAACAAAAATAGGAACCAAAAAGCAGAGGACCAACATCTGGTACCGTACTGTGATGGTTCATTGGGGGAGGACTACAGGTCGATAAGATTCCAAGAGGGCAACAGGTATTAAAGAACAGCATATGTGCAGGGCCTCTTCACTATACCCCAGAGCACCAGGACAGTAGGTCAATATGCAAACATGTGTATATATATCGCAGATAAAGATACACAAGCAGGCCCAGCAACCTTCAATATTACCACATTGCTTAGAGAGACACACATCTGCTGAGCAGGCCCCCGTACCCCTCCATCAATTAAACAGTAACCGGGGTATGTGGGGGGGGGGGCTAGAAAATATGGGAAATGTACAGGTGGCAGAGTCCCCATAGGGCAACGCCTATGGGGCCAGCATATTAACGGTCAGTTTTTGGCTGAGGTGGGTCAGTATTTTAGTCTTTTGACTAAAATGCCATTTTAGTTTTAGTCGTATTTTAGTCGTCGGAGTTGTTTTAGTTTTAGTCGTATTTTAGTCAACTAAATTCTCCAGTACATTTTAGTTGACTAAAATCTAATGGGTTTAGTTAAATTTTAATGCAATATTTCTTTAGAACTGACAAACATTATATACTCCTGGAGTAAAAATCAAATAAAATGTTTATTATTTATTGTACTAACATGCACTACAGACACAAATAAGCCATTGTGATATAAATTCAATTTAGTTTTAGTCACAGTCTTTTGACTAAAATGCCATTTTAGTTTTACTCCTATTTTAGTCTTCTGAATTGTTTTAGCTTTAGTCTTATTTTAGTAGACTAAAATAGTATTCATTTAGTCGACTAAAATACTATTAATTTAGTTGACTAAAATATTTTAGTCTATGAAATTAACACTGCTGCGAGATTCCCTGTGCCCAGGCCCCAGGCCCCTCCCTCTAATACTCCATTTCAATGCATCATTTCCCCCCTTCTAGACACTATTCTTTTGCCAGGTTCCTTGTCCCCAGGACCCCTTCAACAGCAGAGACACCTCTGAGACTCTGTTTCCAGGGATTTCTTTCCTCCTTCCAGATATTACTCCATTGCAAGATTCTGTGTCCACAGGACCCTCCAGTAACAGAATCACCTCTGGACAGGCAGGCATTTCGGCCTAACACAGCCCTTCTACCAGGCATCTACAGAGCCCTCCTAAGCCTCGGGCCTAGCTGGATAGGAAACAGTACAGACACATTTCCTAGGCAAATATTTATTTCCTCCCCCAGCATGCACCTTGAGCAATAAACCTCCCAGTATTATTGTGGTCCCCCACTCCATTGCCAAGATTACACCCAGCAGCAGGCAGAAGCAATAGTAATGCTTGAGCTGTTTACCACCAGCTAAATTTAGATTGAACAACTCATAATGCTTTGTGAATCAATTTGAAGATTTATTTGTTAGAAAATTATTTGATACAAGCAGTAAAAAATCTAATAAAATCATCAATTAAAAATGGATAAACTTAAAACCAATTTAAAATAAAACTGACCCTAAACCACATATAGTTTCCTTTTTAAAAATATTTTTGGGATTCCACATATCCTTCTGCCACACTCAAATCTCCCCCTGGATGTAGCTTGTTACACATTGTCCTTCATGAGAAATTATATATTTTCTTCTCCATTTCCAGATGCAGTTAAAAGGTATACTATTATACTATAAATAATATTTTAGTATTGCACTATTGGAAGAAGAACTGATTTATATTTGCCTGAACGTTTGATGTATTCTTTAATGCAAGGTAGGTATTATAATACTGAAGGGATGTTGTAGGACACTGTTTCCATAATCCAAAAACGTAGTTCTCCTTTGATTTTGTTGAGCTGCTTTTTTCATGTAAACAGCAATGTTCCTTAAATATATGGCATGGGATATGAGTGGAATGTATTCATCGAGATGCTATCTTCATGTTTTAATGATGTTGAATAAGAATATAAGCACATCAAAAATCTTCCAAAACACAAGTTTTGGACTGGATCTCTTAATATAGAGCAGTTTTTTTACATTTTCAGTGGTTTACCTGTAAGTTGGCCAAAGCTGAAGCACTTTGGATGTGAAGTGACCAAGCCAAACAACTAGAACAGCATACTAAAAAGGTCAGCAATTTCCTATAAACACCCATCATTTAGGCAATGCATAATGCATTAAAAGCAACTGCAAGGTTAAAGGCAGATAACAGCACACTGAACTTGAATAAGAGGCTCTCTGAAAGCTACTCGGGATGCCCATTAAAATAATTTGGTGGTTTACATAAGCGACTCTGCAAAGCTCTCCATTTAGAGCATTGTCAAATTAAAGCAATGAACTCATTAGAGTAGGACAGAAGTGCATTACAGCAGAGAAAAAGTGCAGCCGTATATTATGTGCATGGGTGAAATGTGGCATGACAGAAATGGTGGAAAAGGAATTATAATACTTGTAAATTATTTATAACAAAATAACCATCCTAATAAATGCATGTGTAGATAACTAAACTGACCTCAACAAGTCTTATCTTTATCAGGAATAGTAGTGTAGTGTACCCTTAGGAGCCGCAGAAGAACTGGATCCCCCACTCCTGCACAGCCAGGCAAACTGGATTTTCACAGGCACTCCAGAGACAGAGAACAGGCCATGACTTTGTTTTTTTTTTTTTTTTTTAATTTATTGAGGCATAATAACTTGGATAGGAATATGGAATTATAGGATGCCTACTTGACTTCAACAACACTCTTTCTATATACAGTCTCTATATACAACTCCTCTTTTTCCTCTAGCACTCTCTTGCTTGCAGACCCCAGTTGGATCGCTGTTAGTGGATCTGACAGGTCCTCAGTCAGATCAGAAGCAATGGCCCATTACAGACAGGAACCCAAGGCCCCTTAGATGTGTAGCAAAAATCACAGTGTCCAGCTTACATTCCTCCTCCTGTGGCTACTGATGCCAGCACCACCTCTACAGGCACTGCCAACCCACCTAGCTGCAGCTGCCCCTTTCACAACTCCTCCAGGCTAATTTCTCCCACAGAAGTCCTCCAGACTAGCTCTTGCCAGCCCACCCGACTGACTCTCAGGAGATCTCCCAGGCAAGGGTTGAAGACTTAAACACACCACTGTATTCAGGAGAACTGGCTACATGTGGCAGTCTCCCCCTTGAAAGTCCCTTGTAGTGTTGACCTGTTCCTGCTGTCCTCTCTTCTGCTCCAATGCCTCCAGGAAGGGCTTCCTCCGTGTGTTGTGGCAGGATCCTTCCAGCATATGAGCCCCAGGCCACCCCCCCAGACTAGGGGGCACCGCTCATGGCCACCAAAAGCCTCCACAGCACTAATTCTTTATCTTCCACCTAACTTCCTTGCTGCCATGGCTTATACCTATTTATGAGGTGGCCCTCCTCCTGCCAGCCCTTTATTATGAATTGGCTGAGACCCTCATAAATATTCTAAACAGCCCCTGTTAACCTCCCCCCACCAGCTCTAGAAGTTTCTACAATTCTCTAGACCCAAGGGGAGGCACCAGAAGAGCTGTCAGATTCATCCAGTCCTAACTCACTGAAGCCCGATCCAGAATCACAGCCCAGGCTTAGTCCTGAGCTAAACAAAATTTTACTACCCTAACAAACCTACTGTCAGGGCTCGGCTCAGCCATCCCTTCTCTGAGCTGGCCACTCAGCTGTCGGCTAATTGCCAGCTCCTATCTTTCCACAGGTACTCAGCTGTTGATGATATCCCGTTCATCAGTCCTGCCTACTTACGCCGTCCAGCCCAGAGGATCTCTGCCTTTGCATTAATCAACATCACAGAGACGCTCTCCCGCATTCCTGTTAAAAGACTTGCTTGGCTGACATCCCTTCTGGCTCCAGATCCTGCTTGCTGTTTTACTATGTTTATCTCCGGCTCCTGACTTTTGGCTTGTCTGACTATCCATTTCGGTTCCTGAACTCTGGTTATGTTTTGACTACGTTTGTTCTATTTATTTTTATTATTAAACAAGTGTGATTTAACTGTACTTCTGTCTCGGTCTGATTTCATGGTTTCTGACAGTAGGCAAAGGCCATGAATTCAGAAGATACAGTCAATCCACTTGTTGGTAATTTTTTTTCCAGATTGGATGAGCAAGATCACCACATGGATCAGTTTGCCATGGCGTTATAAACGCTCCTGAATCACACGGCTCATCTGTTATCTCCCACTGTGGCTGCTCTGGTACAACCTGAGTTGCAGGCCGTCCCTGCTGCTGCGCCAGTCTCTGTGCAGGCACCCGCCTCGAGTATTACCCCTATAAGAGGTATGCCTGGTTCTGCTCCGCTTCCCCAGCGATTTGAGGGGGACCCAGTTCAATGCAGAGGGGTTCTCAACCAGGTTGAGATATACTTTGAAATGCTGCCCCAGGCGTTTCCCACAGACAGAAGCAAAGTAGGTTTTGTGATATATTTGCTTTCTGAGAGAGCCTTGGCCTGGGCAAACTCTATGGGAGACGCAAAAATCTGTTGTCTTGAGTTACCCTGAGTTTGTGGCCTCCTTTAAAAGGTATTTGACGTTCCTGCACTCTCCGCTTCTGCTGCCAAGTGCCTCATGTCCATCAAACAGAGTACGAGAACTGTTGCCGACTACGCCATTGAATTCCATACTCTAGCAGCAGAGGTTGTTTGGAACACTGAGGCCCTCATGGCTGCTTTTTCTCATGGTCTCTCAAATTCCATCAAGGATGAGATAGCAGCCAGAAATATACCCACTGAGCTGGAGAAGTTGATCATGTTTGCCATCCTCATTGACTCCAGACTCAGAGAAAGACTCTCTTTTAAGGAACACTTGCGAAAGCGTCCTGCATGTTTGCCTCCGAGCTTTGCAGTCCCACCTTGCCTCCCTCACCTCCCATGCCTCCTGGTACTGAGTCGGTCAGTGAAGATGAACCCATGTACTTGGGCTTCACATGTCTCTCTTGGCGGATGAGAGAACCTTTAGGAGGAGGGAGAGATTGTGCCTTTATTGTGGCCAGGCAGGTCACTTTTTGAAGTCTTGTCCTACCCGTCCAGGGAACGCCCGAACCTTGAGGTCCTGTCATGGACAGACCTTAGGTGGTGTTGTTTCATCCTCAGTTATCCAGAAGGATAAGCCCCTGGTTTCGGTCACCCTTTCTTGGGCTGATTCGTCCATTGAGATACAGGCTCTAATCGACTCTGGGGCTGCATGCCTGTTCATTGATGCTGCCTTTGTATCGAAGCACTCTATTCTGCTGCAGCTGTGTGACACTCCACTTGCCATTGAGGCTCTTGACGGGAGACCCCTACAGCCTGCTCATGTGACTCATGAGACGGTTCTGTTGTCCATGGCCATAGAGGCTCTTCACCATGAGATAATCCAATTCCAATTTATTTCCTCACCTAAGTTTCCGTTGGTTATTGGTTATCCTTGGTTACAGAGACACAACCCCCCTTTTGATTGGCTCCGTGCTGAGTTTCTCTCCTGGTCGCCATAATGCAATAAGACATGCTTCCAGAAGGTAGCCAAGGTCCTGTGCACCTCTTCACTCTCCTCCCTGTCAGAGGAGTACCGCAATTTTAGCAATGTCTTTGACAAAGGTCAAGGCGGTAGTTTGCCTCCACACCGGCTGTATGATTGCGCAATTGACTTTCAACCTGGTGCCATACCCCCTCGTGGCTGGGTTTACCGTTTGTCGGTCTTGGAGGATAAGGCCATGGAGGAATATGTTGCAGACGCACTTTCTTGAGGTTTCATCCACAAATTATCTTCCCCTGCTGGTGCTGGTTTCTTCTTCGTGAAGAAGAAGAGTGGTGAACTGAGACCTTGTATTGATTATAGGGTCTCAATCGTTTCACGATTAAGAATGCCTATTCGATTCCGTTGATTACGGAGTTATTTGACCGCCTCAAGGGAGCAACGGTTTTCACAAAGCTTGATTTGAGAGGGGCATACAATCTCGTGAGGATTAAGGAGGGCAACGAGTCGAAAACTGTGTTTAATACCAGAACAGGCCATTATGAGTACCTCGTAATGCCTTTTGGCCTTTGTAACTCCCCGACAGTTTTCCAGGAATTCATTAACAATGTCCTCCGAGATTTGTTGTAGTTATGTGTGGTGGTTTATCTCGATGATATCCTCATATTCTCCAAGTCCCTGGAGAGCCACCACACAGATGTCTGTTGTGTGCTTCAGAAACTAAGAGAGAACAATCTCTATTGTAAATTGGAGAAGTGCGAGTTCCATCGTGAACAGGTTAAATTCCTGGGTTATGTTATTTCCACTGCTGGTTTTTCGATAGACCCAGAGAAACTTTTTGCAGTTCTACAGTGGCTCCCGACCCGTGAGGTTACGTCCTCTGCAGCATTTCCTGGGCTTTGCCAACTATTATCGGAAGTTTATTTGTAACTTCTCATCTCTGGTCAAGCCCCTGACTGATATGACCAGAAAGGACGATAACCCACAGAGTTGGTCTCCAGAATCTGTTAAGGCCTTTGAGAGTCTCAAGGCTGCCTTTGATTCTGCTCCTGTGTTGGCACATCCTGATCCTACGTTACCTTTTATCCTTGAGGTTGATGCTTCTGAGACTGGAGTTGGCGCCCTTCTGTCTCAATGTCCTACCTCTGAGAGCGCTTTGCATCTCTGTGGCTACTTTTCCAAGAAATTGTCACCTGCGGAGTGCAGTTATGAGATTGGTGACAGAGAGTTGTTGGCGATCATTTTAGCCCTGAAAAAATAGAGACATCTTCTCGAAGGTACCACTGTGCCGGTTCTTATTCTTACTGACCATAAGAATCTCACATTCTTGTCTGAGGCTAAACGCCTTTTTCCCAGAAGGGTGCGATGGGCTCTTTTCTTGTCAAGTTTCAATTACATTGTTTCATTCTTACCCGGTACTAAGAATATAAGGGCTGACACCTTGTCACAACAATTTTCCTCCACTTCCAAGTTGGAGTCGGTTCTGGTTTCTGTAATTCCTCCTGATCATATTCTGGCTATGGTTCGCACCAGTCTCACTTCTCCTTTTGGGTGATAAAATTCTTGCTGCTCAGGTCCATGCTCCTCCTGAGAAACCTTGTGACTGCTGCTTTGTCCCAGAGAGTCTCCGTACTGCTGTGCTCCAGACTTGCCATTCTGCCAAGGCTGCTGGCCAACCTGCGAAGAATCAACTCTTTTGGGCCATTTCCCAACAATTCTGGTGGCGTAGTCTACGTGTTGATGTAACCACCTTCGTAGCTGCCTGTTCCGTGTGTGTGCTCAGAGTAAAACTCCACGACATCTTCCAGTGGGCCTCCTACAACTCATACCCAATGGAGAGAGGCCCTGCACCCAACTGTCTATGGATTTCATTTTGGAGTTATCCAACTCCCAGGGCAACACAGTTATCCTTATGGTGATTGACTGGTTCTCAAAAATGTCTCTATTCCACTTAAGAAGTTGCCCACTTCTAAGGAACTGGCTTCTATTTTTGCTCGGGACAACTTTCGCTTACATGGGCTACCTAAGGTGATTGTCTTGGACAGGGGTAGTCAGTTTATGTCCCAGTTCTGGTGAGCTTTTTGTGCACAGTTGGGAGTTCAGCTTGCTTTTTCCTCTGCGTATCACTCGCAGTCTAATGGGGCCACAGAACGAGCCAATCAGTCCTTGGCGCAATTCTTACTTTGCTATATTTCTGACCATCATAACAACTAGTCAGACCTATTACCATGGGCAGAGTTTGCTCACAATAGTGCCTTGAATTCTGCTTTCCGATTGTCCCTGTTTATGGCGAACTATGGCTTCCAACCTTCCATGTTGCCTGACTCATTTGTTCCGCAGAGAATTCCTGCATTAGAGGAGCATCTCTGTGGTCTTTGTTCCACTTGGGCACAAGTCCAGGAGGCTTTGCAACATGCTAATGATAGGTACAGACTCCATGCTGACCGCAGACGCCTGCCCATGCCTTCCTACCAGGTTGGGGACAGGGTCTGGCTGTCATCTCGCAACCTCCAACTTTGTGTTCCCTCACTGAAGCTCGCACCTCGGCATATTGGGCCTTTCCATATTCTTCACAGGATTAACCAAGTGGCTTACGCATTAGACCTTCCTTCTAACATGCGTATTTCGAATGTATTTCATGTCTCCTTATTAAAACCTTTGGTCTGCAACCGCTTTACCAATTCGGTGCCACGTCCTCACCCTGTACAGGTTGAGAACCATGAGAAGTACAGTCCATTGTTGACTCCCGTAGGTTCTGTGGGCGCATACAGTACCTGGTGCATTGGAAGGGGTACGGTCCGGAGGAGCGCTCTTGGGTATCATCCTCGTACATACATGCCCTTGTCCTCCTCCGTGATTTCCATAGATGTTTTCCCCTCAAGCCTGGTTGTCCTCCAAGGGGGAGGGGTCATTGAGGAGGGGGTACTGTCAGGGCTGGTCTCAGCCCTTCCTTCACTGAGCTGGCCGCTCAGCTGTCGGCTAATTGCCAGCTCCTATCTCTCCACAGGTAGTCTGCTGATGATGATATCCTGCTCATCAGTCCTGCCTACTTAAGCTGTCCAGCCCAGAGGATCTCTGCCTTCGCCTTAGTCAACATCACAGAGACGCTCTCCTGCATTCCTGTTAAAAGACTTGCTTGGCTGACATCCCTTCTAGCTCCAGATTCTGCTTGCTGTTTTACGACGCTCATCTCCAGCTCCCTGACGTTTGGCTTTTCTGACTATCCGTTCCGGTTCCTGAAATCTGGCTATGTTTTGACTACATTTGTTCTATTTATTTTTATCATTAAACAAGTGTGATTTAACTGTACTTATGTCTTGGTCTGATTTCATGGTTTCTGACACCTACACTAACATCTAGCATACACTAGAGGGTGCTACACTAGATATCTCTGATTCTTCTGAAAATGACTAACTATGTGTGAGAGCTGCTGAGACTCATTCAATTAATGAATACCATCTGCCTGACTTTAGGATCTGTATACTTTTATAACATATCTACAAGCCCACACTCAAGGAAACTAAGCTAATTATCCACAATTGTCTCCAAATATCATATAAATCCATAGGAAAAGGGATAGCAAAAGGTGTGGTTGCAACTAGGGATGGGCCGAACACCCTCCTGGTTCGGTTTGCACCAGAACATACGAACAGGCAAAAAATGTGTTCGAACATGTGAACACCGTTAAAGTCTATGGGACACGAACATGAAAAATCAAAAGTGCTAATTTTAAAGGCTTATAAACATTGGGTGTTTGCCTGTTCATCAAATAGTGAACAATTTGGGATGTTCGCGGCAAATTTGAATACCGCGGAACACCCTTTAAAAGTCTATGGGAGAAATCAAAAGTGCTAATTTTAAAGGCTTATATGCATGGTATTGTCTTAAAAAGTGTTTGGGGACCTGGGTCCTGCCCCAGGGGACATGTATCAATGCAAAAAAAAGTTTTAAAAATGGCCGTTTTTTTCGGGAGCAGTGATTTTAATAATGCTTAAAGTGAAATAATAAAAGTCTAATATTTCTTTAAATTTCATACCTGGGGGGGTGTCCATAGTATGCCTGTAAAGTGGCACATGTTTCCCGTGTTTACAACAGTTTGAGAGCAAAATTACATTTCTAAAGGAAAAAAAGTCATTTAAAAGTACTCGTGGCTATAATGAATTGTCGGTCCCGACTCCTGGCAATACACATAAAAATTAATTGATAAAAACGGCATGGGATTCCCCCACCAGGGAACCCCGAACCAGAATTAAAAAAAAAATGGTGTGTGGTCCCCCCAAAAATCCATACCAGACCCTTATCCGAGCACGCAACCTGGCAGGCTGCAGGAAAAGAGAGGGGGACGAGACAGCGCCCCCCTTCTTAACCATACCAGGCTACATGCTCTGAACATTAGGAGGGTGCTTTGGGGTAGCCCCCAAAGCACCTTGTCCCCATGTTGATGGGGAGAAGGGCCTCATCCCCACAACCCTTGCCCAGTGGTTGTGGGGGTCTGCGGGTGGGGGGGCTTAACGGAACCTGGAAGCCCCCTTTAACAAGGGGACCCCCAGATCCTGGCCCCCCCTGTGTAAAATGGTAACGGGGTACAAATGTACCCCTACCATTTCACAAAAAATGTTGGAAAATGGTAAAAAAAACACAATACACGCCTTGGGACAAGTCCTTTATTAAAACAATTAAAAAATAAAACTGCCCCACAGAGTCTTCTTCTTCTTCTCGTGCTCTGACAGACCGAAAAAGTAAAAAAAAAAAAATCTGCACGTCACCTACGATCTGCCTCCATGGGAGGCACCTGCCGCAATGACTGGCCGCTCTCAGGTGGCAGCTCTTTTATAACTGAGGGAAGGGCCACGCGCTGACATTGTCGGGTGACCCCACCCCCCTCTGACGCACGGGGACATCCCTATGGCTTTCCTATGGCTCTCCCATAGGGTCAGAGGGAGGCGGGGCCACCTGGTCCGCCCCCCTCTGATGCACGGGGACATCCCTATGGCTTCCCCATATTTTTCCACATTTTTCCCCATATATTCCCCATATATCCCTATGGCTTCCCCATTGTTTTTTTTTCTTTTTCAGTCTGTCGGAGCGTGAGAAGAAGAAGAAGACTCAATGGGACAGTTTTTTTTACATTTTTTAAATAAAGGAGGTGTGTATTGTGTTTTTTTTACAATTTTCACACATTTTTTGTGAAATGGTAGGGGTAAATTTGTACCCCGTTACTGTTTCACACGGGGGGTGGGATCTGGGGGTCCCCTTGTTAAAGGGGGCTTCTAGATTCTGATAAGCCCCCTGCCCGCAGAACCACCGAGCAAGGGTTGTGGAGATGAGGCCCTTCTCCCCATCAACATGGGGACAAGGTGCTTTGGGGGGCTACCCCAAAGCACCCTCCCAATGTTGAGGGCATGTGGCCTTGTAGGAGGGGGGGGCGCTCTCTCATCCCCCTCTTTTCCTGTGGCCTGCTAGGTTGCGTGCTCGGATAAGGGTCTGGTATGGATTATGGATTCCATACCTGAAGGGCCTGGTATGGAATTTGGGGGGACCCCCACGCATTCTTTTTTTTTTAATTTTGGTTTGGGGTTCCCCTGTGAGGAAATCCCATGCCGTTTTTATCAATGAACTTTTATGTGTATTGCCGGGACTGACAATTCATTTTTAAAGGGTGTTCCGCGGCTTTCGAATTTGCCACGAACACCCCAAATTGTTCACTATTCGATGAACAGGCAAACACCCGATGTGTGAGTCGAACTTACGTCCGACTCGTACATCGGGACCATCCCTAGTTGCAACCAGTGACCTATCAAAATCACCATCAAATTAAGTAAATGTGCTGCTACATCGTGCTGATATGTTCTGCTGTGGTGAAAAAAGGTGTATGGTGCACACCAGCTCTCTGACTCTTTAATGTAACTGTGAATAAGTGCTAATGGATCACTGGAGGAGAGGGGAAATATTGTGCATGCAGGATAGCTTTATAGTAGTTGATGGAGGAGGTGGGTGGGAAGTGTAGTGCAGGGGTTCTGAGGGTTTGAGGTTTTAGATACAGGAGGTAATGGGAAAAGCATGTTAGCCACAGGGGTTAGCTCACATACCTGTATGTAGTGCCTGAGATAATGAGGGTGGCCTCTTGTACAGTTTCTGTCTGAGCATGACTGGATGTTGTGACAGAGACTGCAGACCCGAAGAAAAATCACAAGTGCCAGGATGTAAACACCGGGAGCAGGAATTTGGGAGCACTGCTATCTGACTAGCACAGGCACAGCTGCTGGCAAAGCTATGGAAACACCAGGTCCAGATAATGATGGAGTCAGGTCACACACCTGGATAAGTGAGAGCCGAATGAAAGAACACCAGGATGTAAGCATGATTAGTTTTATGAACAGGCAGATAATGGCAACAATTCGGAAGTAGGGTACAGAGTCACTAAGCAGATGCGTGATCAGTAGCTCAGGCACGGGTTGGTAATCCGAGAACAAGGTCAGAGAGGAAGTCGGGTCAGTAACAGGTAAAAGGATGCACATCAAGACTGGATCATAGGAAAACAAAGCTGAGGACCATACAGCAAAGAACTAGTGCAGAGTTCAGGTTTCTGCGCGGTGGCATTGGATATGCGCACATGCTCATATGTGTTGGCAATGATGAACATGCAACCTGTCTTCTATGCTTATAGAATTGTGCATGCCTATACCTATGTGCACATGCATTAGTCAGACTATGCCTCTTAGCCTGAAGGCTGGTACCATGTCCCTGACAGGGTAATATAATGGTCTGGGTATATTAACTCTGCAACAAGGTGTATGGGATTGAAGATAAAGTCTCCCAGCTCATATCTTGCACCAGAGCTCATTCATGTCAAGCTACACCACTATCATTCTATGATTGTTATAATTTAAACTGCTACCTGTTTTGCCATTATTGTACTAGTAGTATGATTTTTTTTAGCTCCTGCTTTACAGAGATGAAATCCAAGCAATACCCTTCTTTCACTGGCCCTGATTTACTATTGCTGTTCACCAGGACTGAGTTACCTAGCAGACGGCTAAATGGATGTGCAACCAAAACTTTGAAGAAAAAACTTTTGTTGTTGCTAGTACGATGTAGCATTCATATAACAAACATGTTTTATTTTTTACCTGCTTTGTACAATGGTTTTGCACAGTGCGGCCCTGAACCTCCTCTTCGGGGGTCCCCTGCTGCCATAGCAAGTGCCTTGCCGCTCCCCAGCCGCACTGCCTGCCTCTTTAGACACAAGCAGTGCAGCTCGGCCCTGCCCCTACCTCACAGCATTTGGCTTCTGCCCGAGTCCCTGTGGGAAAAGGAAGAGAGGGGAGAGAAGACTGTAGCCGGGCACAGCACTGGATCCCTGACAGGCTTGGGTAAGTGTTTAGGCGGGGCGGGGGGGTAAGGAAATAGTGTGCTGTTTTTACCTTAATGCAGGGAATGCATTAAGTTAAAAAGACACCCAGTCTTTAGAACCACTTTAAGTTGTACTGTATAAGAATTGTCATAATTCATGCACATAAATCTTATATATCATGTCACTGTATTCTGTTTTTTTTGTTAAATCCACTAAGGCCCCTTTTACACAGGCATTCCATTTGCTTTATCTGTTCAGTAACTCTTTTTGTTCAGTTTTCTAACGAATTTCAAATTTTTTGAACAATTTGGAATTTGGAATTTCCAATAGAATTTGGAATTCGAGATCATTTGAAAATTGATCGACCCATCTGAATTATATTTGAAGAAAAGCTGGATGCTAAGGAGTGGGAGTGGGAGACCATTATCTGAGCATGCAGACTGGCAGGCAAGGAAAGGGGGGAAGGGAGCAGGCATCGCCCCACTCCTGAACCATACCAGGAAACATGCTCTCAACATAAGGTGGGTGCCATGTTGATGAGGACAAGGGCCTCCTCCCCACAACCCTGGCCCAGTGGTTGTAGGGGGGCAGGGGGGGAGACTTATTGGAATATGGAAGCCCCCTTTAACAAGGGGGGCCCCCAGATCCCATGTGAATGAGTATCCTACTCATTCCAAAAAATAGTGTAAAAAATAAAACACAACAGTTTAATAAAAGTTCCTTAATAAAAATATAAATAATAAAATAAATGTCCCCTGAAGTAGACCCAACATCAATCACAATGAATGCCGGCCATCTACCCAAAAGAAAAAAACTGTTCTTCACCCAATGAAGGCTCCCGCTGTCTGACAACTCTGCCATCTGACAGTTCTTAAATAACTAAGGGGTGGGGCTGTTAGCGAAATTTGGCTGCACACAGAGCACACAGCCAAATCTCCTGTTTCTAATCATAATAACAATTTTGTCTAATGATATAATACCATCTTACCTTTTGATCATATGTCTCTCCTCTGGTGTAGCTCATCCTCTGGTGTGTGTGTGTGCCTCATGCTCACAAATAGACAAAACACATCCTTCTTACATTCTCATCTCAGCAAGACTGCCCTTACAGCTCTCCGTCTGTCTCCTTTATTCAAAAGACCACAAAAGCAATCACAAACAGGAAGCCCTGGCCCCAACAGCCAATCGCTTCCGTCACAGGATATGACCTCAGCCTCACAGGATATGACCTCACAGGATGTGAGTGACCATATAAGGATTTAACAACACAGGAAAATGCAACAACCAATGAACAATGACTACAGGAGCCTTATGGGTGTGTCTGAGCAGAGACAGGGTGCATGTATGTTTTTAGAAGCCACATGGCTTTCAAACATTAACCCTGTCTCCAACCAGAACCCAAAAGACTCCCGTATTTCTGTTGATAGAAATCCCTATTATACATTGTTCCAGAGAACAATGTATACCTGGATTATTCTACTGTCTTTGTGGACGATAGATTATCGGCAGGCGTACACTCATTGGGCCACAAATGTGTTGATCAGGCACACAGGGACAACATGAGAGCACACTCGTTAAACCGATAATGTCTTTGCAGAGCGAACACATCCCCACCAGACGATCGTTCTGTGCATCGCACAGGGGCCCTAAGCTGGCGGACACGTCCTCACTCCACAAACATTTCTCTGCATCCCCAAAGAGCTTTTCACTACCAAACGGATCTCAACCAGCGTTGGTCTGCCCCAGTCAGCTATTAGAGCGGGCTGTGATTGAACACACACTGGGAGACTTATGACAATATATTAATATAAAATTTTCCACAACAGGGCCACCCCATGATGACCCGGGGTGACCGCCCCCCCCTTGTGATGTCTTTGACTGGGGGCATGCTGGGTCCATGATGTCACAAGGGGGCGGGGTCACCCGGTGATGTCATCGAGTGGCCAAACCCATTAGGTATTTAAGAACTCTGAGATATCTTCATCCAAATTCTGATTGTTTGATGCTGAATGTATATTTTACTGATCCTATAGTGCCGCAATTTATGTCTGATTTATTCAACGACTGCATATATCATTCTTTTTGCTAGCTACTTTTGTGTATTAGCGCAGATTGGTAGATTAATTTTATAACTGTGGTGTACATAGCCTACATAGAGTAGAGGTGTGGGAAGGGCCCAGTGGCCTCCACATACTACTGGCTGTCTACAAACCACTTCAAAGGGGTGGGTACAAGACAGTCACTCTGCACAAGAAAAGAGAGCAGCAGTCACTGGCCTGTATTACAGGAAACTCCTGCACAGAGGGAAATGTTTTATGCTTGCTTAACACCTTCCGGTCCAGCCTATAGCATATTGACCGCCGGGCGAGCCTTTCATCTATCTGAGTGGACTGCATATGACGTCCTCCTAGAAGTTGCCGCACAACCGATGACTGATCACTAAACCGGCCCACTGCCAGTATCATGTGATGCCATTCTTTGTATACAATTGTGTTGCTAGCTGTAATTGGTCACAGTGATCGCATGGTATAGACAGGGCCAATCACTGCCCATCTGTACCATGTTATTAGCTTTGAGCAATCACAGCTAACCACAACAAAATACACTGAATAAATCAGTTTTATTCAGTAAATATGGTTTCTTATACATGAAAGTCACTGGTATAAGCAATCATAATGTGTAAAAAAAAATGAAAAATCCTGATTACTTCCCCAGAGTAGTACAATGGATACAACACTGGATTGCTCTGGTCACAGTGTGTAAAAAAAAAGCAAAAAGTAATAAAAACAAAAATACATACATACTGTCACTAGTCAGTGTCCCTGATCACATTGCAAAGAAGAGTGGACAAATATTGTCAAGTCAAGATGTACCATGCTGATAGACTCATACTCAAAAAGACTGAGTGCTATAATAAAATTAAAATGTGCTGCAACAAGGTATTAGTAAGGGTGTGCACACTTATGCAACCATATTATTTTATTTTTTAATTTTTACTTCCCTCCACCTAAAAGATTTCAGTTTGTTTTTTAATTGCGTTGTACAGTTTATAGGTCACATTAAAGGTGGAAAAAGTTCTGAAATGATTTATCTTTGTCTAATTGTGTCATATACAATACGTTGGGCGGACTACACGCAGATTGCGTGATCGCATGTATGACCAGCTGTACAATATCCAGAAGGACCATAACACCAATGTAGTCAAACACTGGAATTTGGTACATCAGAAGGATATCTCTAGTTTAGCGATCCAGGTTGTTGAGAATATAGCTATGCCAGTCAGTGGAGGGGATACATTTAGAATACTATGTAAGAGAGAAGTATACTGGATCTTCTTTTTCAATACCAGAAAGCCAGGGTGCACGAATCATGAATGGGATATTTGCCATTTTTATGAATAACAATGTCTGTTTATTTTAGATTCTAATACCCCTGATTTCAGATATTAATGAGAATATAGAAGCTTAGTATAAGCGCCATAAGTGGCTATGTTAGTGTAGTGTTTTTCATTGGATAAAAACACTGGAGAGTTGGTTTCTGGTATTTAGTCTTGGCGTTGTATTAACATCTATAAAGCAACATTTGTTATGGGAATTCAGGATAAGATGGAGAGACAGATGGTGTTCAAAGATCAGCGATACTGTATAGTTTCCTGATACACATTTTTTTTTAAATAACTATGTCTATCCAAGTCCTTCTACTCTCTCACTATCTTTAGTGTTTAAATAAAAAAATATGTATTTTGAAATGTGCTTTATGTATCCGCACAAAGTTAACATGCATACCCACATCTAATTGGGTCAGTCATAATCATGAAAAAAAGGGGGAAGAAACTGCGCTTTGGTGAAATAAACAAAAAACAAAAATTGTTAAATAGACTAGGAAAGCTGCAATTCCTCTGTGCAACACAAATGCCCCGTACACACGGTCGGATTTTCCGACGGAAAATGTGCGATCGGAGAGTGTTGTCGGACATTTTCCATCGGATTTTCCGACACGCAAAGTTTGAGAGCAGGCTTTTATATTTTTTTTTTATAATTTTAAAATTTTATAATTTTCCGACAACAAAATCCGATCGCGTCAATTCCGACCGTGTGTGGACAATTCCGACGCACAAAGTGCCACGCATGCTCAGAAGAAATTCCGAGACGGAACAGCTCGGTCTGGTAAAATTAGCATTCGGAATGGATAGAGCACTTTCATCACGCTGCAATGTAAAAAATGGTTTAATACAGCGCACTCTATTCTTCTTTATAATGTGAGAAGAATGAAGTAGTTTTGCTGCTCATATTCACACATACTTCTCACAAACTTCTTTCTTTATTATTTATTGTGATTCCCTCAATATATTTGATTTGTCACATCTGACCAAATTTCTTTTTTTTTTTTTTTTGTTTTGTTTTTTTAAGGCTGTTTTTTTTTGGGGGGGGTTTGTATTTTTTTTCAAGGCTGATCTTTGTTTGATTTTAGTTTTAGTTTTACTCCATAATATTTTGGTGTGTGTTTTGTGTGTCGAGTCACCCCAACACCATTGATATCTTGTATTATTTAATCTCAAGGAGATTGTTTGGTGTTGGTGTCCCTTCACATTGTACTTTAGAAATGTACCTGAATCCTCACAAACAAACTGTCCTGAAGGAAAACACACATAGGCGAGTATAATTGAAACAAAAATTCCTTTATTAAGGGCTCAGAACCAAACAAAGAGGGAGGCAAAGCTGGAGAAACATCATAAATTGGCAAAGCCTTGGACCCCCAGGGCAGACATCAATTCTTTTACTGCAAAATTGGTGGCCTGAGGAGTCCATATCTAAGGGAGTGCAGTCTGGTCCAGAAGTCCCAGAGATCATGAAAGCAGCAGATGACATCTATGTCCCCAGGCTGTGGTACTACAAGAGGCTGCATCTTTTGCCAGACCAGACTGAACCCAGGGTCATCACTCTCTGGTCTTCTTTCCATGCTTCCTTCCCGGCTGTGGCTCTGGTGTTGGAGATGTGGCAGGAGGAGGAGTAGGACCTGGAGGAGGAGGAGGAGGAGGAGTAGGACCTGGAGGAGGAGGAGGAGGAGGAGGACTATGTGTGAGGTTACAAATGTGGGTAGCACATGTTATTTGGCCCCTCAACCCCTTATTGAGAGCTTCCAAAATTAAGGACTCAAACAGGAGTCGTTGGCCCACCTCCATCTGCATCATTTTGCAGGCAGTTATGCCAGCAAAGTCCTCCTCCACACTGTGGGGGCTTCCCAGGGCCTCTGTAGCCTTCCAAAAGAGGCCTATGGCAGCCTCCTCCAGGTTACTCCTCTTCCTGCCACTTTGTCTTTGAATGTGGAGGGTAGGGACCTGGGCATCAGGCAGCCTGCTTGGCCCAGCCACCTCCTGGCTGAGACTTCCCTGTGTTTGAAAAAGGGACATAGTTTTAGTTTTTGCATCATCAATCACAATCATAAATTAGTACTCCAAACTAACATCTAGTTAACATCATTGATTGGACAACCATGAGGATTTAGAGGAATGCTCTACCTGGCTCAAGCTGGGGTCCACCACATGTTGCTGCCTGGAAGGCCCAGGTTGGGCGTCTGAAGCCTCAGCTGGGGGGGAAGGAAGCATGGAAGGAAGATTGGAGAGTGCTGGCCTGGGTTCAGTCTGACCTGCCAGAAAATGCAGTCTGTCATAGTACCACAGCCTGGGGACATAAATGTCATCTGCAGCTCCTGATCTCTGGGAATCCTGGACCTTCTTCTGCTCCCTTAGATAAGTGCTCCTCAGGCCACCGATTAGGATCTTCAAATAGGTGATGTCTGCCATGGGGATCACCGTCTTCACAAATTCCAACAAATTATCCAGCGCTGCCTTCCTCTTTGTTTGGTTCTTATATTCAGGGTGGTTTATCTGCCACAGACAGGGCAGCTCCCTGAACATATCAATGAAGATTGGCATAAAGTCCTTATCTTTCAAGATATCCATTTTCACTGCAAGACACAACACAAGACAAACCCTAATGTCAGCCTAAAGTCTTCTAAACTTGTGCAAATACAGGCCTCAATCTAGAAGCAGTATAGGCCCAATGTTAAATCTTACCTTCGCAATCACGATCGGCACCTCCGTTACTCCTTCCTCCGCTCACAGATCGTACGTACTACACACGCGTGTTACGCTTTATAGACACTGCGCATGCGTGAAACTCCGCCCACCCCTGACGTTCTTTCTAGTCTATTCCCCGCCCCTTCTCGTTCATCGCAGTGGGGAAGAGCACATGGCGGAGCCAGAGCAGGTGTCTGATAATTACACCAACGAGGAGGAGGAGGAGGAAAGCCCGGAGGCTGAAACGTCCCGATCCAGAAGGAGATGATTTAAGGCATCAAATATGTCCTTTGGGGAGATGTTGGAGATGGTGGACATCCTGAAGGCCGACTATGACGGGAAGTATGGACCTTACCCCAACCCCAATGTCCGTAAGGCCAAGATCATGGCGAAAGTGGTCAAAAGTCTGCACCGGAATTTCGGGGTACATCGATCGAAAGATCAGCTCAGGAAGCGGTGGTCGGACCTCAAATTAGGAGAGCACAAGCAGTACAGAAAGATCCGGAGAGTGCTGCAAAAAAGTAAGTAGTTGTGCTGTGTTCCTATTCTTTTTATGTTTATTACGTTCGTGCTGCTCCATGTGCTTTTCTTAACTGTTATCCAGTTTAAAATGTCCATGGGCACATTATTCGTTCGTATCAAACATTTTTCTTTCAGCCTATAAAACACCATTGTTTTGGCCATATGCATTTGGCCACATTTTTTAGGGCCTACTTGTGTGAAACTAATTTGGTTGTGTAGATGGGTTTGTAACTAGAATGAAATGCAAACTAGATTCTGTGTAAGGAGAGGACACTCAGCAGCTGTTTACACATCTGGACACTGGAGCACTAGTGTGGGACCTCAGAACACCCTTTTTATTAGGGGGCCCACACAGGTGCTCCAATGTATACTATAGGGGTATCTCCATCTGTGAAGCACAAAACAGGTAAGTATTGAAACTTCACAAAGGCCAAGAAAAATGCAACATCTTGGAACTCTGCCAAAACAGACAATTGTACCCCACTTCCAAGCAATGTTTCATATTTATAGTTCTGCCATCAAATCTCAGTGTGCTAAGTAGACCTATTTTTTTCTACATAGGGGAGAAAAGACTCGGAGGACACCCCTCATCCGAGGAGACCAGAGACCCCCCACCTCTGGAAGAAGGGGAAATCCACCCAGAACAAGCACAGCAGGAGGAGGAAGATGTGGTGGAAATTGGTACCACAACAGGTGAGTGTCTGCGACCACAGGCTCAGGTAAGAGATGGATGCCGGCATATTTATAATACATGGTGTTTTTTGGTTTCTATCTTTTTAGGTGATCGTGATGTTGTGGATTCAGATCCTTTCACCTCGGAAAGTGCACAGATCCTGATCGGGGAGATCATGGGGTGTAAAAGGGACTTGGAAAACATCAAGAAAAACATCAGTGATGTTCTTCAAAAAATGAAAAACATCATTGATGTTTTAGGGAGAGTTTAAAACCCCTCAAAATCCCTTTGTTTTTTGTTTTTTTGACATTTTTGACATTTTTTGACACATTTGAGAAAAGCCAAATTTTGAAGATGCACACAGTGTGTCAACATGTGCTATCTGCCATCACGGGAGATCAATGGACGCGTTTTGGGGGTGCAACCCCTTCCTCAATAATAAAATAGCTGTGAGGAAGGGGTTGCACATGTTGACAATCGGAAATTTGTGTGCATCTTCAAAATTTGGCTTTTCCTGGGGTGACTTCACCCCATCTGAACGCAATATCAAACACAGTTTGTAAATACTCATGTCTGATAGTGCCTTTAAGTTCTACCAAATGTAAACTTTGTAAGTTCAAGATTTGTGTCTTTCTTGTTGGTTTTAAACATGCCTGTTTTATCTTAAAACATTTCTACTTTTTCTAATGTGACCCCAAAAATTGTTATACAACAAACATGTTGGTTTGTTTTAAAAACCTTTTCTAAATGCACATGTGATTGTGCTGGTATTAAAAAGGGTCAGCTAAAACAAACACAAGCAGTAAATGTCACCAAAGATTTGAGTAGTTATTTGTTTTTTTTTATTTGAAAAAGGTTTCAGACATTGTCTGGCATATTGATGGCCCCCCTACCCGCAAAGTATTCAAGGTATCTTAGACGGACATCACGGGCACTCAGGGGGGGCAAGCCAGGACAGCCACTTTCAAGCGCCGTCATGGTTGTTTAAGTTTGAAGTCCAGCCTCAGGCCCAACTGAGCCAGCATTGTTGGCAGAATGTTGCCGTAAAAAGTTGTGTAGAACACAGCAGGCCAGAATAATATGATTCAGTTTGTACTCCGCCATGTGTATGGGTGTAAGAAATAGGCGGAACCGGCTGGCCATGATTCCAAACGTGTTCTTCACCACTCTTCTGGCTCTGGCCAGCCAGTAATTAAAAACCCTCTGGTCCAGGGTGAGGGTCCTTATCGGGAATGGCCGCATAAGATGGTCCCCCAGCGCAAACACTTCATCCGCAACGAAGACAAATGGGAGTCCTTCCACATTGTCTTCTGGAGGTGGCAAGTCCAAGCTGCCATTCTGGAGACGCCTGTAGAACTCCATCTGGGCAGGGACTCCACCATTGGACATCCGGCCATTCTTCCCCACGTACACATACAGGAACTCATAAGTAGCCGACACCACCGCCAACATCACAATACTATTGAACCACTTATAATTATAATAGTACGACCCCGAGTTGGGGGGTGGGATGATGTGGACATGTTTCCCATCAATTGCCCCTCTGTAGTTAGGAAAGTCCCACCGCTGGGCAAAGTGGGAGGCCACAGTCTGCCATTCGTGTGGCGTGGAAGGAAACTGTGGAGTCAAACAAAAAAAAAAATTAGTCATTTTGCACATAAACAGGGAAAGCTGATTAGACACAAACATTCTTGGCCAACATCAAGATAACATTTATTTGTGGGAGTTTTTAAAGACCAAAGTATAAGGTACACCTATCAGATTCCCCCTCCCCCGCCCTCATGGGCCATTTCTAACATTATAGGGGGGGGGGACTCTTGGACAGATAACCCTCTCCACTTCATTGAAAGATAAATGCCTAAATAATGTGTATTACTTTGGCCAGCCCCTCCTTAGTTACACTATTGACAGCCCACTGGACAGGTAAGAAGTGTCATAATACAAAGATATAAATACACATTGTACACATTTGAGCACATTTGGATATTCTGCTATTACCTATCAAGATAATAATAGTATACAGAAACTTGAAACAGTACCATTTGAAAGTATACAGGCAGGCCCTTGCACTACATGCTTTGGGGAATTCATCCATAAATCTGACCACAAAAGAGATGGGTATAGTGTGTATGGGTTTGGCAAAGTCAGCAGATAGATGATTGAGGATAGATAGAGAATTGTTATCAGCTGCCTCTGGCACTCTGCCTGAATTTAAAGCACAAATCACATTTAAAAACATTTTAGGGGGTGTTTGGGGTAAAGCACTACTATGGAGCTGATAAAATACACTGTTAAGTGACTACATGAGGTGAATATAGGGCCAGGAGACCATGCTGGGGAGGTAAGTGAAGGCAAATATGTATGAAGGACAAAAAAAATAATTAAATAAAAATCCAGCATGCATGAAAACAAAGGGGACATTCACAGCATATTCCAATCATGGTAATTAGGGAATGAGGAAAGAAATACAATATATTAGCAAACATTAAATACAATAAAATGTGATATTAAAGGATAAAAATCTTACCTTAATATACTCCTTCTGCAGGACCTGTATGATGGCAGAATAGGTCTCTGGGATAATGATGCCCAGAGCCTGGGGGGAGATGCCTGTCGAGAACTTGAGATCCTGCAGGCTTCTCCCCGTCACCAAGTACCGCAGGGTGGCGACTAACCTCTGCTCTGGAGAGATGGCTTGCCTCATGCAGGTATCCTACCTGCTAATATAAGGGGTCAGCAAAGCCAACAAATGGTGAAATACGGGGTCCGTCATCCGGAGAAAGTTCCTGAAATCATCAGGATTATTCTCACGGATCTCATGGGGCAAAGGCATATGACAGAACTGGTCATGCTGAAGCAACCAATTCTTGGTCCATGAACTCCTCCCCACCCTGTTCATGGACTGGACTTGTGTCAAGGTAAGGACCCCAACACCAAGCCCCTGCACAGCACAAACTCTACGAGGAGTACGTATAAGCAACATGGCTAGAAAACGGTCGGCTGCTCAGAACGAAGTAACAGAACGCACTGAAGAACAGCAAGGCCTGTGAAGAGCGACCTGAAAAACAGTAACGAACGAACAAGAACACAATGACAAAGTCACACGTAGCTTGCTGCACGCACTGAAGAGCAGATACAAACCCACAAGCACAAACTGAACAGCAGAAAACGATCTGAAAACCACGAGTCTGAAAAAGCACGAATCGTCTCTCACCAAACTTTTACTAACACGAGATTAGCAAAAGGAGCCCAAAGGGTGCCGCGCTTGGTTCTGAAATGGCCTTTTCTAGTCTCGTCGTACGTGGTGTACGCCACCGCTTTCTTGGCGATCAGAAATTCCGACAACTTTGTGCGACTGTGTGTACGCAAAACAAGTTTGAGCCAACATCCGTCGGAAAAAATCCATGGATTTTGTTGTCGGAATGTCTGATCAATGTCCGATCGTGTGTACGGGGCAAAACACAGTGAAATAAAATGGGAAAAAAATTGGAATCGCGCTATAAAGAAAATAATGACCATGTGAGTGATCACCAGTCATATGTCCCTATATATATATATATATATATATTATACAAATAAACAAAGTGATGCAAGAAATTATTCCAATTTTTTCCCCAGTCATAATCATAGTCATGATGTTAATGACTGTGATTCTGGGCTACATATTTCTCTGGTTATATTGGTCTTGGGGTTTAAAATAGCCTTTTGCTGTACTGTGTGATATGAATCCTGTTTCTCCGTGGGTATTTTTGACAGAGAACAACCATTAAGGTTTTTATCACTCACCTGTGTGCGCGCGGGAGTGACATTCATTTTTAATTTTTATTTTTATTTTAATTTTTATAATTTTTCTTATGTACATGCATGTTTGAGGACTCTCATGCGAGACACACACAGGCTTCTCTGCCAAAAACTCCATGGGTCTTTTACTAAAGAATATGTATACATATACACATATATGTTCACTTTTATTGAAAGCTTTTAAAATGACTTTTTTGTTCTTAAATTAATTTTCAGGTGGAATGTTTTCTACTAGTTTAAGTTTTCATTTTGTTATATGTGTGTTACCGATGAATATTAGGTTTCTTGATTGGTTTCTTGTGTGATTTTTTCATTCTTTCTCTTAAGGAGTCCATATGGAGGAGAAGTCCAGCTGACTCACCTTAACAATAATTCATAATATTGCATCACCTGTAGTGGGTGTACACGATACTCAATCTGCGGTTTTGTCTGTGTGTATATCTATACACACAGACAAGTGTATATGTCTTTGTTAGTTCTTTAAAACTTAGCTATGAATAAGCACCTGCCTTGATGGTGTGAAACGCGTTAGTGGTTTTATCCTTGCTGTATGGATTCATATTAATAAAGAAATCGTTTTTCATTGGAGTGCGGCCATCCAGACTTTTTGTTCTGCTCTTGCATACTACAAGTACAACCTCGGCTACACCCGTTTATGAAGAATCTCCTACATACCCATTTTTTCTTGTTGGTTGATAACACCACTGGTGTTTTCAAGTGTTGAGATTAATGTTTATTTATTTTTTTGGTTTAAATAACATGCTTGCTCTTAATTTGTATGTATTTATTTTAAAGTGACCCTAAATGATTTTCTTATTCTCCAAAAATAATCTATATATGTCCATTACTTAATTATCCTGAAATTCATTTTTCATCAAATTATTTCTTACTATGTCTTTATGTCTCCCTGTGATGTCCTCTGTCAGCTATCTAACCCCTCCTTTCCTCCTAGCTTCCATTTGTTTGGAACGAGCAGTGCATATTAGTTCATGTGCACTACTCTATGCACACTACACATCCATAGGCCATAATCTACAATCGATCTCAAGAGTGAGCAAGAGAGGATGGCTATGTTCCTACATGTGGTGGGACCATGGAGAACAAATTTACCCATCCTGTAACAGGAAGTCAGATCACAGCAGCAAAAGAAGGGCAATTTGGAGATTTGGAGGAGGCTGAGAGCAATAGAAGGTACTTTTTTGAGTTAAGAATACATACTGTATTTATTGGCGTATAACACTCACTTTTTCACCATGAAAATCGGGTGCAAATAGCGTGTGCGTGTTATACGCCAATACTTCAATTTCAGCTGCCTCGGAGGCAGGGGGGGGGCATCAGATTACATACAGTGAGAATCTCCTGTTTACTTGGCGGCTTCTCTAATAGGAAGTCAATAGATGGCAATGGCGAGGCTGCTGCATTTATGGCAATGGCGAGGCTGCTGCATTGATGGCAATGGTGAGGCTGCTGCATTGATGGCAATGGTGAGGCTGTATTGATGTGGACTAATAAGGCTGCATTGATGGCACTTGTGAGGCTGCAGGTGGGCATTAATCAGGCTGCATTGATGGCAATGGTGAGGCTGCAATTGGGCACTGACCCTTATTTTGCTTCAAAGTTCCTTATTTAAAATTTAATTTTTTTCCTGAAACTTCCCTCTTAAAATGAAGGTGCGTGTTATATACCAATAAATACGGTACTTGAATAGATTTTTTCCTAAACCAGAGTTTAGTGTCACTTTAACATGATGATGAAAAAATGATTTACATAATTTTCTGTCCTTGTTTATAAAGGCAAGTTAGTATTGATCTTTTCTCTTCTTTGTGAACCTTTATGGACTGTTTCCATCCACAGGCTGTCCTCCTGCGGTTTGGTTTGTATTCAAAACCTTTTTCATATCTCTCTGAGCTAACACAGAGCAATGCAAATTTTGAAAGCAACTGCTGTGCCGTTTATGTTTTTTTCCTTTTTGTATTTTTAGATCAGTTAAAGTGTTTGTAAACCTCTGACATGAATATGCACAAAGCATATCCCTTTATAGTGTGCACTTGTCTCAATCCATACTCTTTAATCCAGTTATGTGTTGTTTAAAATTCCTTGAAAAGTACTTTAAATGGTACCTCTATTTGTCTTGATATCAGTTTCTTGCAATCCACTGTACAGCATGATTTAATAAACAAATCAAGCTGTACTGCATTGCATAGTGCTATCAGTTTAACTCAACAAGCTTGTTGATAAGGGAAAGCACAAAGTTGGGCAGGTCATTGACCAGGTGATATTGCTATATCTGCAATGTAGAAAAGTGAGATCAGGGACCTGGAAATGCTCTTTGCCAGGGTAAGGTAAAACATAAGACTGGCTCAGATCCATTGGCATGTACAACCCTTTACACCTTTTCAACTGGGATTTAGTGTGCTTGCCTATGGTTATCCTATATTGCTTCAATATAAAATAATTTCTCTCTTCCACCTGATCTGCCAGAATATTCAATCTGTTATCTTTTTATAATGCCACCGAACATACTAAAATTAACCTTATAAATACAGATTTGGAATAATCATCATCTAAAATACAAGTCTACTGATGCATGACTGTGCTTACCTGTTAACAGCTCAGTCTAAAAAGGTAACCAGACACGTAGCTATACTTCGATAGACAGATGAGTTTATGAACCATATCTGGTCATCAAGTTAAATTACAAATAGGCTGAATCGCCCAAGTTCTAGAGAGAGACACTGAAACCAGTCATCCGGATCCCCATATGTTCTGTGAAAGGTCACCTCATCACACAGTATGCTGACATAAAGCTTCTCTCATTGCACCTTAGAAACACATTATATTACACATAAGAAACCTCGAAAAAAGCATTTTTGATGACTTGTTCCCATTCAGTTGTCTTCTTATGCATCTCCAGGGGAACATAAGTCACGCTGTACTTTGAGATTGATAGCACTGCTAGATTCTGTATAGGATTTCCTTTTTTAGTACATTTTGCAGCTTTGAATGATTAGAAACCACAAAATACAGCTGGGCAAACTTCTTATTTTTTGGTGCAATAATTAAAAAGAAGAAAAATAAAGCAGAAAATGACATCATGCTGTGATCAAGAGCTACTAAGAGAAGTAAGTTGTATATAAACATAAAAGGTGACATCTTTGAGTATATTCCCCACTCCATTTCAGATCCCATTAAACAATAACTATCACTTCATATATTATTTGGTGTGTCAGTCCCATAGGCATATAGCACTTTGCCCTATCTTTCTAGGAATTGTAGAAGCTGACATCCAGTATGTGACAGCGTTCCCTAAAATCCACCCACTGATTTCCTACCACAAGGTTTCAAGGAGTACAACTAACAGCGCTTGTGTCATCTTCCATTAGCTTTCCCTAAACAGGCCGCATCATACTAAGTGCAAGGGCGTGTCAATTTACCAATGAACAACACAGACACGCTTACAGCAGCACTGCTTCTGTGCTGCTTATACATTTCCTGTTTGCTTACCAGCTAGGAGCAGTAATAGCGTCAGAATGATGCCCCACTTTCAAATTTACCCAGACAGTGGCTTTCTTAACAAATAGTAACGATCTGTGACAGACCTAGCTGGGACAGAGGCTGTTGGAGAGGACTGAATGCAAGCCTCTTGCCTTTTGATTATGGGCCCCGGATTTTCAATGGAACAATACTCTGTGATGTGAATTAGAAATCCAGTCTGAACTTTACTAATCGGACTCAGTCGTGTATATATGTATATATTGTATGTTGTTTGATTCTGTTGGGGACTCCTTGCTGTGGTCATCTGGGATTTGTGTCCCTAAAGAGGGAGGGGGGATTCCTCCAGCAGCCCCCTACTGATAAGACTGATTCATACTGTTGGGACACATCCTGTGAGGAGATGCTGGTGTCATCAACTCAAACTACCGGTGTTTATGTTAATTGAATGAGCTGATCACATTGTCCTCTATACAATGTAGGAGACGGGATGACTCCTATTGGAGCTGCTGCTATTGTGAGAAAATGTCCTGTGATAATTAACTCAGTCTGGGCAATAGGTCATGTCTCAGTCACCTAGGCTGTAAAAAGGATTAGTTAATTAGCTCATGTTAATTAGGTTAATTAGGTTACAGTTGTATGTTAGAGGAGGTTCCAACGGCATATAAAGTCTTGTAATTTTGATTCTAAATAGAGTGAGTTCATGTTAGCAACAAGCAAGTGTCGCCTTGTTTTGTGCTCAGAGAGGTTGGAATATCTGATATCGGTATACAGACTGGGAGGAAGTGGTATATGACGGAAGCACTCAAGCGGAGTGTGGGACGTTCCGTGACACGATCGTTAATGAAAGTCTTGTTCTGACATCGTTGCCGCTCCCAGCTTGTAAACAGAAGTAGCATATGTGAGCAGCACAGGAACAAGGCTGCTGTGAGCATGCTTGTGTTGTTCAGTGTTAAACTGACATGTAGGGTAGGAAAATGGTGGGCAGGTTGTAGATGTTCCTTTTGGTAGGAAATCGGTGGGCAGAGCTTGGAACCGGCTGTCACATACTGGAACTCAACTGCTACAGTTACCAAAAAAAGACACAAAGTGCTATATACTTTTTACCCTATGTAACTAGAGCAACAGAAAATATATTAAGGGATATTTCTTCTTTAAAGGAGAAGTAGAGCCAAAGCTATTTTGGCTCTACTTCTCCTGTAGGTCACAGAAGTGCACTTAGTTCAACACTCCTGTGACTCATTTTCAGCTGTCGGCTGACGTCACTCAACTGGTCCAGGCTCTTCAAAGATCCCAACTTTAAAGTTATGATCCACCCAGAAGCCTGCACTAGCTCCTGACCCCTCCCACCCCCTCATCAGCCTGGCACTCCAATGAGTGCTGGAGGGTAGGGATGAGCCGAACACCCCCCGGTTCGGTTCGCACCAGAACCTGCGAACGGACCGAAAGTTCGCACGAACGTTAGAACCCCATTGACGTCTATGGGACTCGAACGTTCGAAATCAAAAGTGCTCATTTTAAAGGCTAATTTGCATGGTATCGTCCTAAAAAGGGTTTGGGGACCCGGGTCCTACCCCAGGGGACATGTATCAATGCAAAAAAACTTTTAAAAACGGCCATTTTTTCGGGAGCAGTGATTTTAATGATGCTTAAAGTAAAAAAAAAGTGAAATATTCCTTTAAATATCGTACCTGAGGGGTGTCTATAGTATGCCTGTAAAGTGACGCGTGTTTCCCGTGTTTAGAACAGTCCCTGCACCAAATGTCATTTTTAAAGGAAAAAATCTCATTTAAAACTGCTTGCGGGTTTAATGTAATGTCGGGTCCTGGCAATATGGATGAAAATCAGTGAGACAATCGGCATGGGTACCCCCCAGTCCATTACCAGGCCCTTTGGGTCTTGTATGGATATTAAGGGGAACCCCGCACCCAAATTAAAATAAGGAAAGGTGTGGGGCCACCAGGCCCTATATACTCTGAACAGCAGTATACAGGCTGTAGGTTTGTTGTTAAGTAGAATCTCTTTGTAATTTTGAACGGGTACATTTTTAACGTGTTTAGCTCCAGCCAAAAAATCTTTTTTAAGCTTTTTGGAAAACATAGGGAAGGGTTATCACCCCTGTGACATTTGTTTTGCTGTCTTTCCTCCTTTTCAGAAGATTTCACCTCACTTTTTGTCCCAATGGATTGGAAAGCATCAGTGGAAAGGAGAAATGTTTTTCCCATATTAACTCTTACAGGAGAGAATTTCCCTTCCTAGGGGTAGATTTATTCTCACTTCCTGTTGTCTCCTTCCGTTTGCAAGTAGGAGTCGTTTGTAAGTTAGTTGTTTGAAAGTAGGGTCCTGCCCTATATACTCAGCAGAAATGTGGGCCTTAGGTGTTGCTGTGGCCACAACACTGTAAGCCCTCACAGGGCTCTGCTGTGAAATATTAGATCAAGAATTGTAATTACATGCCCCTGTTGAACAGGAGCTGAAAAATTAGGCCTTAGGCACTGGTGCTGGTGCCACAACACTGCAACCCCTCACAGACACTCTAGTTGGAATGCAGGAACGAGCCCTGCTGCAAAGTATTGCATCAAAAATTGTAATTACACGCCCCTGTTAAACAAGGGCTGAAAAATTGGGCCTTATGGGGCGTACACACGGTCGGACTTTTCCTCTACAAAAGTCCGACGGACGCCGACGGACTAAAGCTGGCTGGTAATCCGATCGTGTGTGGGCTTCTCCGGACTTTCAGCAGACTTTTTCAGCCTCAAATCCGATGGACTTTAGATTTGAAACATGCTTCAAATCTTTACGTCGTAACTACGACGGACCCCGAAATCCGCTCGTCTGTGTGCTAGTCCGACGGACAAAACCCCACTTTAGGGCAGCTATTGGCTACTGGCTATGAACTTCCTTATTTTAGTCCGGTGTACGTTATCACGTACGAATCCGTCGGACTTTTGTGTGGTCATGTGTAGGCAAGTCCGTTCGTTAGAAAGTCTGCTGCAAGTCCGCCGAAAGTCCGCCGGAAGTCTGTCGGACAGGCTGTCGGACTTTTGTAGATGAAAAGTCCGACCGTGTGTACGCGGCATTAGGCACTGGTGCTGGTGCCACAACACTGCAACCCCTCACAGACACTCTAGTTGGAATGCAGGAACGAGCCCTGCTGCAAAGTATTACATCAAAAATCGTAATTACACGCCCCTGTTAAACAGGGGCTGAAAAATTGTGCCTTAGGCACTGGTGGTGGCACCCAGAACCAAAAATGTTCTTACAAGCTATCAGCGTGATGATTGAGGAGAGGATAATTACTCAGGGATAGTCACTCAGCATCAGCATAGGCAGTCTTTGAAGGGATCTGAGATTTCAAAAAAAATTATTCGGTTACATCAGCATCAGGTGCTTGGTAGCTGGTGGTGATCCAAGACTCATTCATTTTTATGAAGGTCAGTCGATCGACCGAGTCAGTGGACAGACGCACCCTGTGATCGGTTACCACGCCTCCAGCAGCACTGAATGTGCGTTCCGAAAGAACGCTGTATGCAGGACAGGCCAGTAGCTCAATTGCATACTGTGCAAGCTCTGGCCAGTGATCCATCCTCAAGACCCAGTAACCCAGAGGATTTTCGGTGGGAAAGGTGTCCAAGTCTGATCTTGCCCCTAGGTATTCCTGCACCAAGTAAAACAGACGCTGGCGATGGTTGCTGGAA
The DNA here is from genome assembly GCF_042186555.1 of Aquarana catesbeiana. Classification (NCBI taxonomy): domain Eukaryota; kingdom Metazoa; phylum Chordata; class Amphibia; order Anura; family Ranidae; genus Aquarana; species Aquarana catesbeiana. Next base: position 171,576,616 of record NC_133327.1, on the reverse strand, counting down.
CCGATCATACCTTGGGGCTGCGGACCAAAAAATTGTCAGACGGCCACCTTCTCCACCACTCCTTCTTTGACTGACCGAAGCCTCAGCAACACGTTGTCCAGAAACAGGAGTTTGTAACCTCCCAGTCTCTGGGAACGCGTTGCACAGACCTTTCTGCAAGGCCTCCCGAAGATGTTTCATCCTCTGCTCCCTCTGCGATGGCAAGATAAGGTCCACAACCTTACCCTTGTAACGTGGATCAAGGAGGGTTGCCAGCCAGTATTGGTCCTTCTCCTTGATACCACGAATACGAGGATCCTTACGCAGGCTTTGCAGGATCAGGGAGGCCATGCAGCGTAGGTTTGCTGAGGCATTCGGTCCGGAGTCCTCTGGGTCACTAAGGACGACATGGTCCGCAGCCACCTCCTCCCAGCCACGTACAAGTCCATGTGTTTCTTGGGACTGATCCCTTAAAGACTGCTGCTGATGCTGAGTGCCAGGCTCCACCTCCATACTGACACAATCTTCCTCCTCCTCCTCCTCCTCTTCCTCCTCGTCCTCTTCCTGTGTGATCGGCGGGCACGCAGGAACACTGTCTGGATAAAGGGGGCCTTGAGAGCTAAGGAAGTCCTTCTCTTCCTGCCTCTGTTCTGCCTCAAGTGCCCTGTCCATTATTCCACGCAGCGTGTGCTCCAACAGGTGGACAAGGGGGACAGTGTCACTGATGCATGCACTGTCACTGCTCACCATCCTCGTGGCCTCCTCAAATGGTGACAGGACAGTGCATGCATCCCTGATCATGGCCCACTGGCGTGGGGAAAAAAAACCAAGCTCCCCTGACCCTGTCCTGGTGCCATAGTCACACAGGTACTCATTGATGGCCCTCTGCTGCATGTGCAGCCGCTGCAGCATGGCCAACGTTGAGTTCCACCTGGTGGGCATGTCACAGATTAGGCGGTTCTTGGGCAGGTTAAACTCCTTTTGGAGGTCCGTCAGCCGAGCACTGGCATTATATGACCGGCGGAAATGCACACAGACTTTCCTGGCCTGCCTCAGGACATCCTGTAAGCCCGGGTACCTGCCCAAGAACCGCTGCACCACCAAGTTAAGGACGTGAGCCAAACAGGGCACATGGGTCATTTGTCCCTGTCGGAGGGCAGAGAGGAGGTTGGTGCCATTGCCGCAAACCACCATTCCTGCCTTAAGTTGGCGTGGCGTCAACCACCTCTGAACCTGCCCCTGCAGAGCTGACAGAACCTCTGCCCCAGTGTGGCTCCTGTCCCCCAAGCACACCAGCTCAAGCACCGCATGGCATCTTTTGGCCTGCGTACTTGCGTAGCCCCTTGAACGACTACAGAGCACCGCTGGTTCCGAGGAAGAGGCCATGGAGGAAGAAGAAGAGGAGGGGGTGGAGGAGAGAGGTGTGTCACAATCATTAGCATTTTGGAGGCATGGTGGCGGAACAACCTCCAACACTACTGCACCTTGTCCTGCATCCTTCCCAGCTGCCAGCAGAGTCACCCAATGCGCCGTGAAACTTAGGTAACGTCCCTGTCCATGCCTGCTGGACCATGAGTCAGCGGTAATATGCACCTTACCGCTGACCGCCCTGTCCAGCGAGGCATGGACATTGCCTTCCACATGCTGGTAGAGAGCCGGAATCGCCTTCCGTGAGAAAAAGTGGCGTTTGGGTACCTGCCACTGAGGAACCGCACATTCCACAAACTCACGGAAGGGGGCAGAGTCTACCAACTGAAAAGGCAGCAGTTGAAGTGCTAGAAATTTTGCCAAGCTAGCATTCAACCGTTGGGCATGTGGATGGCTGGGAGCAAACTTCTTTCGGCGGTGCAGCAGCTGGGGCAGGGAAATTTGCCTGGTACAATCTGACGTCGGTGTACCAAAATCAGATTGCCCACAAGTACGTGGCTGTGACACACCTAATTCTACACCTTCATTCCTCTCAGTGCAGGTCTCAGAGAGGACTGAAGGTCTAGTGGGGTTGGAAATCTCAGCTGATGAGGAGCAAGCAGAGGTCCTCTTTGTTCTTTGGTGTGGGTCTTTTAGATACGCTTGCCAACGAACTGCATGGCAGGTCAACATATGTCTGGTCAAGCATGTGGTACCCAAGCGGGAGATGTTTTGGCCACGCGAGATACGCTTGAGACATATGTTGCAAATAGCAGCGGTGCGATCTGATGCACTCGTCTCAAAAAAGGCCCACACCAAAGAACTTTTTGAATAACGCGCAGAGACTGCAGCGCCCTGCACATGTGGAGCTTTGGGGTGTGATGCAGTCAATGTGCTGCCCTTAGGCTGGCCCCTGGAGGGCATCCTGCCTCGTTGGTGATGTGCCGCCTCCTCCTCCTCCTCCTCCTCCTCTCTCCTATCAGGCATCCACGTTGAGTCAGTGACCTCATCATCCCCTCCCTCCTCATCACTGGAGCAAACCTGGCAGTATGCTGCAGCAGGGGGAGCATGACTGCCAGATTGCTGTCCTTCTTGGGCACCCCCTCTGTCCGTGCTCGTGTTACTGCCTTCATCGAGCTCAGTATCATCATCAGAGCCTTCCAAACGCTGGGCATCCTCCTGGAGCATGTACCCAACACTGTGGTCAAACAGTTCGAGGGACTCCTCAGGAGGACATGGTGGGGCTAGGGAAGGAGTCACTGATGACATTGAGCCGAGGGAAGAGGCCGCTGCTTTGCCAGACAAAGTACCCTGGGCATGGGTGAGAGAGGATGAGGAGGATGAGGACGGCTTGGTCATCCACTCGACCAAGTCTTCCGCATGTTGAGGCTCAACATGGCCAGCTGCCGAAAAAAAGGCCAAGCGTGTCCCATGGCCACGTGCTGATGAGGATGCACCGTCTCCACGACCAGCACTAGACACAGAGCCTGCTTGCCCTCTCTTATTGGCTTGTGACTGTCTGCCTCTCCTTCTTGGCCTTCCAGACATACTAATGGCCTGTAGCTGCACTAAGCTGGGATATAGATATATATATATATATATATATATATATATATATATATATATATATATATGTACTGATACTGCAGCTAGCAAAATCAACTGCCTGCCTGTAGTATGAGAACACCACCAACCTTCTACAGGTAGCTTTAGCTGAACACTGTGAGGTGGACGCACCCCACTAACTTGTAGTTTTAGCAGAACACTGTGAGCAGGACGCACTGCACTAACTGTAAATAGTCTAGCTGCCTGACTGTGGTACTAATAGGATCAAAAGAACACCAGCAATTTTCTTCAGGTAGCTGTATTTACTGTAACAAGACAAGCCTGCCTGTCAGTAAGAAGATAACAGAAACGGATCTAGCTGAACACTGTGAGCAGGACGCACCCCACTAGCTTGTAGGTTTAGCTGAACACTGTGAGATGGACGCACCCCACTAACTTGTAGGTTTAGCTGAACACTGTGAGCAGGACGCACCCCACTAACTTGTAGGTTTAGCAGAACACTGTGAGCAGGACACACTGCACTAACTGTAAATAGTCTAGCTGTCTGACTGTGGTACTAATAGGATCAAAAGAACATCAGTAATTTTCTTTAAAATACTGTAACAAGACAAGCCTGCCTGTCAGTAAGAAGATAACAGGAACGGATCTAGCTGAACACTGTGAGCAGGACGCACCCCACTAGCTTGTAGGTTTAGCTGAACACTGTGAGGTGGACGCACCCCACTAACTTGTAGGTTTAGCTGAACACTGTGAGCAGGACGCACCCCACTAACTTGTAGGTTTAGCAGAACACTGTGAGCAGGACGCACTGCACTAACTGTAAATAGTCTAGCTGTCTGACTGTGGTACTAATAGGATCAAAAGAACATCAGTAATTTTCTTTAAAATACTGTAACAAGACAAGCCTGCCTGTCAGTAAGAAGATAACAGGAACGGATCTAGCTGAACACTGTGAGCAGGACGCACCCCACTAGCTTGTAGGTTTAGCTGAACACTGTGAGGTGGACGCACCCCACTAACTTGTAGGTTTAGCTGAACACTGTGAGCAGGACGCACCCCACTAACTTGTAGGTTTAGCAGAACACTGTGAGCAGGACGCACTGCACTAACTGTAAATAGTCTAGCTGCCTGACTGTGGTACTAATAGGATCAAAAGAACACCAGCAATTTTCTTCAGGTAGCTGTATTTACTGTAACAAGACAAGCCTGCCTGTCAGTAAGAAGATAACAGGAACGGATCTAGCTGAACACTGTGAGCAGGACGCACCCCACTAGCTTGTAGGTTTAGCTGAACACTGTGAGGTGGACGCACCCCACTAACTTGTAGGTTTAGCTGAACACTGTGAGCAGGACGCACCCCACTAACTTGTAGGTTTAGCAGAACACTGTGAGCAGGACGCACTGCACTAACTGTAAATAGTCTAGCTGCCTGACTGTGGTACTAATAGGATCAAAAGAACACCAGCAATTTTCTTCAGGTAGCTGTATTTACTGTAACAAGACAAGCCTGCCTGTCAGTAAGAAGATAACAGAAACGGATCTAGCTGAACACTGTGAGCAGGACGCACCCCACTAGCTTGTAGATTTAGCTGAACACTGTGAGGTGGACGCACCCCACTAACTTGTAGGTTTAGCTGAACACTGTGAGCAGGACGCACCCCACTAACTTGTAGGTTTAGCAGAACACTGTGAGCAGGACGCACTGCACTAACTGTAAATAGTCTAGCTGCCTGACTGTGGTACTAATAGGATCAAAAGAACACCAGCAATTTTCTTCAGGTAGCTGTATTTACTGTAACAAGACAAGCCTGCCTGTCAGTAAGAAGATAACAGAAACGGATCTAGCTGAACACTGTGAGCAGGACGCACCCCACTAGCTTGTAGGTTTAGCTGAACACTGTGAGGTGGACGCACCCCACTAACTTGTAGGTTTAGCTGAACACTGTGAGCAGGACGCACCCCACTTACTTGTAGGTTTAGCAGAACACTGTGGGCAGGACGCACTGCACTAACTGTAAATAGTCTAGCTGCCTGACTGTGGTACTAATAGGATCAAAAGAACACCAGTAATTTTCTTTAAAATACTGTAACAAGACAAGCCTGCCTGTCAGTAAGAAGATAACAGGAACGGATCTAGCTGAACACTGTGAGCAGGACGCACTGCACTAAATGTAAATAGTCTAGCTGCCTGACTGTGGTACTAATAGGATCAAAAGAACACCAGTAATTTTCTTCAAAATACTGTAACAAGACAAGCCTGCCTGTCAGTAGGAATATAACAGGAACGGATCTAGCTGAACACTGTGAGCAGGACGCACTGCACTAAATGTAAATAGTTTAGAAGATAACAGGAACGGATCTAGCTAAACTGAATACAGTGTATATATATATATATATATATATATGCAACACCTGGGATGCATATATATACACAATACACTTTAAGTGCAGCTAACTGACTGACTGTCCTGCCTAATCTAGCTAACTCAAATGAAATGACACTGTCTCTCTCTCTCTCTAAGCACACCGGAACACACTGCACAGGGCCGCCGTGCAGGCGGCCTTATATAGTGTGGGGCGTGTACTAAATCCCCTGAGCCATAATTGGCCAAAGCCTCCTTGGCTTTGGCCAATTATGGCTCTCTGTTAAGGCGGCGCTGTGATTGGCCAAGCATGCGGGTCATAGTGCATGCTTGGCCAATCATCAGCAAGCAATGCACTGCGATGCCGCAGTGAATTATGGGCCGTGACGCGCCACACGAATTTGGCGCGAACGGCCCATATCGTTCGCAATTCGGCGAACGATCGAACAGCCGATGTTCGAGTCGAACATGGGTTCGACTCGAACACGAAGCTCATCCCTACTGGAGGGGCAGAGCAGAGAGTTCTCTGCTCAGAGCTCAGAGGAGAATTAAGTGATCTGCAGTGTTTGATTGCTCAGTTTGCACTGCAGAGCCGGGGGAGACAAATGCAGCATTGAGACGATAATGCATCCACCTAGGTGAGTATAAGGCTCCATTCACGCCTAGGTGGTTTGGATCGTGGGGCGGATTTGTCACGCGTATACGCAGCAAAATCACACCATCTTTGAGGTGCCATTAGGAAATAATTGCATCGCAAATGCGTTCCACATTTTGCTGCAATTCTGCAATCACGGAGATTCCGCCAGCGATTCAAATCACCTATGTGTGAATGGAACCTAAATATATACTTCTGTTTTTACATGAGTAGTTAAATTTGAACTCCAGGATTTTTACAAGAGTCTGGGTGATTCATTGTCCAATTCTGCAGACTTAGGTGTGTTTTTGACCAAAAAAGATGTAATGCATACCAGTAATGAAGACCTTTTGAAATTTTTTTGACAGGGTAAGTTATTGGTGAGGGGACAGGTAAGCGCCTCCCCTCCTGAGCCATACCAGGCCATGTGGGGGTTGGGTGCTTTGCCGACAACCCTTGCCTGTGGTTGTCAGGGTCTGCAGGCGGGGGGCTTATCGGAATCTGGAAGCCCCCTTTAACAAGGAGGCCCCCAGATCCTGCCCCCCCATGAGAATGGGTATGAACCCCCATGAACACCTTTGGGATGAATTAGAGCAGAGACTGCGAGTCAGCATTCTCATCCAACATCAGTGCCTGACCTCACAAATGCGCTTCTGGAAGAATGGTCAAACATTCCCAAAGACACACTTCTAAACCTTGTGGACAGCCCTCCCAGACGAGTTGAAACTGTTATGCCGCGTACACATGAGCGGACTGGTGTTTTATGTTAAGTCATTTTATAAATGGAAGTTCTATACTTCCAAGCAGCCTTCCTTACTGTTCCTGCCTATCATATTTCTTGTCGTGTATAATATCAATCACAGCACAGTGTGTTGCATTTCCTTATTTTCATGCTCTGGTTGATTTAACATACTTGTCATTCTTACTTAATCCGCCTATTAGTATTGACTATTCTGTAGTTTTACATTTATTATGATGGCCATGACATGGAATCTAGGGCATTATCTTTAGCATGGTGTTTCAATACATATCACCTGCAGAGTACTGGGATCAATAACTGCTTACTTTTTCAATATAATCTACACTAGAAAACAACCTGAATTACTATGAGTATAGATCCTTCCTTTCATGGTTCTACCACTTGTTGCTAATATTATTATTAATTGTCTGCTTGCCCTGCATGATGCAAAAAAAGCAATACAATAATGAACAGCTATTTATTATGCATATTTAGGTCAGTTATTATACCCAAGGCCATAATTATATATGAAAAATACAAGTTTTTACAAAATTTCTGGTAAGATTGCTATTGTATTGCAAAGTTTAGGCATGTACAATAATAACTTCAATATTCCTCACTCAAGTTTTGCAGAGCTTCACATTTCACATTTCTCACTTTGCTGATGGTGTTTATCAACATAAGAGCCTGTTAACTCCACAATGTGCATTGTAATTTGTATTGTAACATACATTGTAGTATGTATTATTGTAATGCATTTTATATGACTGCTATGGTGCATTGCCAATTATTGTTAATTACACACATATACAGTTTGCTGCATTACATGTATGCTCTATTGCACACTACAATGCACATATGCAAATACTCTGTACATTTTGATGCTCTGCCTTCTAAAAATAAGAGCAGGACTTATTTTTTGTACATTGAAGCGGGTTTACAGCCCATTCAACATGCATGGGCTGCCAAATACCACATTCTCTAACACTTTTAAAACAGATGCATTAAAGGGCATGATGTTGTGGTATAAGCTGACCCTTTACAAAATGGCATAATAAATAAATAAATATATAAACAAATAAATAAATATAATTCCTCCTGAAATTAAAGCAGTAAGAAGTTGGTTTGACCTCTTATGCCGCGTACACACAACCGTTTTTTCCTTCAGAATAAACTCTGAGGGTTTTTCCGACAGAGTTCTGACGGAGTTCCGCTGAAACGGACTTGCCTACACACGATCACACCAAAGTCTGATCGTTTAGAATGCGATGACATACGACGAGACTAGAAAAAGGAAGTTCAATAGCTAGTAGCCAATAGCTGCCCTTGCATCATTTTTGGTTCATCGGAATAGCATACAGACGAACAGTTTTCCCAATAGGAATTGATTCAGTCGGAAAGATTTAAAACATCCACTAAAATAGTGTAGGTGAATGGGGAAGGGGGGGAGGAAGGGATCCACTTTCCTCATCCTTCCCTCCCCTTTATTCTCCCCATCTTTCCCTTCCCATCCCCTCCCCCCACTTTCCCCCCCTACCCCTTCTGTCCCGGCCATCCCCATTCCCCCCTTTTTTCTTCCTTCCCCCTCCCTTCCCCTCCCCCCCCTTTGCCCCCCCTTCCCTCTAGTTCTCCCTTTTTTGATCCCCCCCCCTCCTTCCCCATTCACCTACACTATTTTAGTGGATTAATTTCCCTTTATTTCATTCAACTAATTTACAAATTTCTGCACCATTTTTTTGGTTAGATCTTAGCCGAAGAGTCACCTTCAAGCCATAATTGGTGTTTCTCCATATGCACCACCCATTGACGGTTTTTCGTGACTTGACCTTGAGTCGCAGACACAAGATCCTCATTTGTGTGAGTGATTGACGATGGGCATGATAGTCGACAGCTTGTCGCATTGTACCTTCATTTTTTTCATCTCAGTCTTCTTATTGCATTCTTAGTTAATGTAATGGTTTTAATTTTGTTTTGGTTTTATGCAGTGTTACATCTTACTGTTCTCAAAATATCCCCTGATGAGCCCATAGTGGCAAAACATGTCATGTCGGGATTACCGCTTTAATGCGATTTTTGAGTGACTATATTTTGTCATCTGTTCTGAATTTACGATGTATCCTTGTATATGTGCACACAATTTATACCAAATCATTTAATCATGTCCTGTATGTATTAATAAAAATCTTGAAATTCATTTTTCCATACCTAATATGTGACTGAAATTATTATTACTATTATTTTTTGGTTGGCACTTAAAAAGTCCCGCTAAAAATCCCTCTCCTCTATATTTACAAACTCTGGTTGTGCCTCTGTATTGGCGCTTACAATGGGTATTATCAATTGAATCATTTATTAATGTAAGAAAACGAAGGATAAAAATATACATCTATGGATCCCCACTTGGATGCTTGTGGTGCTGGAAAGGTCCTTTAACATAGGGAAATTTATAGATGACCTTTAAACCTACCTGAGAACTATGCAAGAAGTTGTCCACAGGTGTTAATGCTTGAACATAATACAATTGATTTTCTATGAATTTAAGATTACTGACCTTTATATTAGAAACATGAATGAACAACACTTTAGAGGTAAAACTAGAAATTAGTTAATTACAATTTAACGATAAGACTCATTTTTAGGCTATGGTTTGTAAACGTATCTTTTAAACCAATCATAAGTTTTCTTTTTACATTGTGTTTAAAGTAACCCTTAATTTATAATCGGTGAGTACACATTTCAAAGAAGTAGGGCCAAATGGTTAAATATACCATTTTAAAGACAATACAGAGAAAAAAGGTCAGAGACTTCAGCTAGGTTTCAATGAGTTTCAAAAGAAAAAAAAGGAGGACTCCAATTTTGCTTTACCTGTTAGGAAGTAATTTTGAGGGTCTACACCGATAAAGTATTTGTAGAGTGTTTCTTATATTCCTCCTTGAGGGCACCTCAGGACCCATCAAAACACAGTAAAAGACCAAAACACCAACTTTGAAAATATTGCTCTCTGAAAACCAAATAAGCTTCAAGCCCAACTCCAGCCAAAACATTTTATTACATTACACTGGACAACAAAGATTTTCTTGCTGAAAATTTTTGGGTGAATCTCTTACATTTTTGTCTGCCAATCTGTCAGGTCTGTAGTGTGAGGCTGGGTTGCTGGGAGGGCGTCCCTTGCGGCTGAGTGCAGCACTTCCCTGGATTTGATACAGGGGATGCGATGCCCAAAGGTGCACGGGTTGCCAGGGATACTGCAAGCTGGCTGGTTGGCTGTAAGTAGTTAGAGTGCGTTGTGGCAGCCGTGCGGAGAGAAGTCTTGAGTAGCAACAGCAGGGTAAACCAGGAACAGGGTCCACAGCCAGGCCAGGTATCAGATACCAGAAGACAGTCTGAGAGAGGTACAGGAACAAGCCGGATCAGAGGGCAGAGGATCGGAGAGTAGTCAGCCAAGCCGGAGTCAGAGTGAGGAGATAAACAGGAACACAGGTCAAGCCAAGCAGAGGTCAAACCAGGGGTCCTCAGAGTATACAAGGCACAGGAACCCAGGAAGCTGTTTGATAATCCAGCAAACTGCAACTGTCAGTGGCAGGTTTAAATAGGCCAGGGGGGGGTGTGCCCACAAGATCAGGACACACACGCGCGCGCAGACTGCCGTGGTCTGGCTGACGTGCATCTGCGTGCACGCAGGTGCATGGAAACTCGTCTGGCGCAACCATGACGGTTACTGGCGGAATTGCCCACAACACGGCCATTTCCCTGACACAATCATGTTAATAACCTGTAATTTAACATAGCATGTATCGTTTTGAAGATGTCTTCTGTTTTTGCATTTTTTTGCAATTTATCTTATATAAATTTATGTTTCATTTACAAAAGAGTTTATTAGCTGAATTGGAATAAGATGTACAGCCAGCATTCAATATGACAAGCATATCGAATGTGAACAAGCTTTGTTGTACAAAGCAAATGAACAGGTAAACACAGTGATTCCGTATGTAGTGTAACCCATGCACCTCTTAATGGAGAGAGAATAATCAAGGCATAAGAGCTTATGCAACATAAGAAATAAGTACGTTCTACAAGACCTAAAAATAGAAGGGAAGCGAGGTAAAGGCAGGAAAGAGGTAAAGAGAAATAAAGAGAAGAAGATGGTAAGGAAGACCCAGGGGGCCTATAGTCCAGTTTAGTCATATTAGACATGTGCAGAATGGAAACATTCGTTTAGCCTCAGATAGAGTTATGTTACTAATTTTGTCTTGTTGACTTATTTCAGAATTCTTTTTATAATGTCGCACCCCTATGAAACGCGCCAAGCTCTCTTCTGAATGTCACTTCCGGCCAGGAGAGTGGAACGCACGCTGAATGCGGAACCACCACCACATATCCACCGACTAAACGGGCCGATGATTGCAATAGTGGCGTTGGTCTCATTATGATGAAAGTTGTATTTTAGTCTGTTTTTACCAATAAACCGAAGGATTTTTACTCTACGAGGAGCTCTCTGTGTTTTCTTCAACACGGGCTTTACATTGTCCACTCTATCCCAGAGGAGACACCTGAAGCAACCAGAGTCCATGGTACTGGGTCAGGTCCCCTAAAAAGACCTACCGGCAGGACTGACTCTGTTTTCTGTAAGGCAAAAGGGTCCAAACCATTTGGTGAGTCTCAAATTTACACTACCCACAAGAGGTAGATCACCACAGTATTGGGACTTGGAGCACTATAGCACTTTTTGTCACAAAGAAAAGGACTATTTGCACTATACCACCATATGCATTTTAAATATGTTGCACTGTTGTCACTTTATTATTAATGAATTTTTAACATTTGTTTATCAATTTATGCACTGTAATACAAGATGTAATATTGTCACCTTATTATCTATTGATACACAACTATTTAGTTGGTATAAGGATCCACTTCTTTAATATTTTTTTTTTTTTTTTTTTTGCCACGTCAGTCAACTTTATCCAGAGACTACTTTCAGGATGATACACATATCTGTCTCTTAATCTAGTCACATCATTGTGGCCTTTCAAGATTTTTCCCCCTTTTTTTTTTTTTTTTTTTTTAAATTTTTAAAGGTAGTGTATTACAATTTGCATTTCAGTATGTAGATGGTAACAGTAGCCCCAAACTACAGATCACATATCATACAACTTATACCTCAAAGCCAATTGGCCGCATATCCTATCGTTACCATTATACATATTTATGTGTTGTTACTTTTCTCTTAATTAAACCCTCCCCCCACCCCCCTGTGGCCCTCCCTTATTGGACCCCCATAGTACCCGGGCGCACCTAATGAACAGCGTCGGTTCTGTGCGTTGTTCTCTCTTATTTCTGAGTTATTCCCAGCACGGCCACGCCCCATTACTGAGGAAATAAGTACTCTCAGCGCTAAAGTAGCACTGATTGCGGACATGGCATTGCTTGGACCCACGGATTCCACAACCTCACAAACTTGTTATAGTTGCCTACCCTAGTATAGAACGTCCTTTCACTCCACACTGTGGAGTTGACTGTTCCAATCCAATCTTCCGAAGTCGGGGGAGTTCTTGATTGCCAACACTGTGCTATTAATTTCCTTGCTTGGAACAGACATCTTGCTACCGCTACCGCTGTGCTCCTGTCTCTCAGCCCGTTGTTAACGTGTCCCAGCACACAAGTCTTGGGATCAAGCTCTAGATTAATTTTAAACGTTATATTTATTTTCTTTAAAATCTCGGACCTGTACCTGACTAGTTTAGGGCACCTCCATACCATGTGAATTAAGTCGCCTGTTCTTCTACATCTAGGGCACTCATCATTAATTCTGCGCCCGAACATGAAAAGCTTTTTTGGAGTATAATAAGATCTATGCAGTAACATCAGATGGGAGGCCTTTTGTGAAGGTGAGACCGACACCTCTGATCCAAATTCCAGGATCCTTTTCCACTCTGTGTCCGTTATCTCCCCCACATCGGCCGCCCATCTGTCCCTACCCCCAGGGAGGCCTACCTGCATATTTATTCGCTTTATTAATTGGGTGTATATCTCTGAGATTAACCCCTTAGAGGTCTCTGATTTAATTATTGTTTGTAGTAATGGAATCCTACACCATATGGGGGGTTGCCTGTCGAACTGCTTGCTCAAGGCATGCCTAATCTGTAAATAGCTATAGAATACACGATCTGGCATCCCGTACTCGTGCTTCAGTTCCTCAAAGGATTTCAGGGTATCCCCCTCATATAACTGTATCAGCCGGCTTATCCCGCACCTTTCCCACAACTTGTTGCTGTCAACAGATAGTAATTCCTGCAAGTTCTTATTATTCCAGATTGGTGAATATTCTGAGGTTCCTTTATACCCCATTATTCGCTTGGTTGTCTGCCAAACCCTGGTAATCATTTTAAGTGTCGGGATCTCACCTTGTAGTGACTCTGCCTCCAGTGCTTCCACCAGTGAGCTATGTGGGCTTCCCTGTAAAATAATTTGGGTGCTCTTACTTCCCCCTCCATCGGTGGCGCATCCGCCGAGTTGTTGTAGCTGGGCTGCCAGGAAATAGGTAAACGGATGGGGGACCCCCAGTCCCCCCTCCGTAGTAGGGCACTGCAGTTTTTGTAGACCTATCCTGGCCTGCCCTTTTTTCCATATTAATTCCCTAAAAAGGGATTGAATTTTTTGAAACCACTTCTCCCCAATCCAAACTGGGGAGTTGTGGAGCAGGTACAACAACTGGGGCAACCAAACCATTTTAATCAGGTTGGCCCGACCCGCCACAGACAAGGGGAATCTGCTCCAAATATCACATTTTTTTTAAAATTTTGATAGGAGGGGGGCCAAGTTGTCCTCAATGAACACACTGGGGTCCTTGGATAGCACAACGCCGAGATACTTCATTTTCTCCATGACTTTCAGTTGGGGCAGGCTCGTCGGAGTCGAGTTGGCCAATGGATCAACCGGCAGGAGCGATGATTTCTCCCAGTTAATGGTTAATCCTGAGAACTTTCCAAAATCCTCCACTAGATGCATCACTTTCTCCAGTGAGGAAGTCGTGTCCCCTAGGAAAAATAGGACATCGTCCGCGAAGAGCGCTATTCGCTAGACTTGTGCACAAAGGAAAATTTTGTTTAGTTTCGGTTCGCTGTCATTCGTAAAATACATAATTTCGTTCTGTTATATTCGTTATGTTACATTAATACGTTTTCAGATAATTCATTATTTCTGTAGAGTGTCGATATTCGTTATACTGAATCTCGAATCATGTCGAATTCATTCGTATTTCAATTCATATGCGATATGATTTCGTTCGTATTCGTTGAAATTCGATATTTATGTATGTATATATTTTGGTGATAATGAGTCGTAGTTTGGAGAGTCGTTTGTTTATTGCATCTTTTCACACACAATGACAATATCTCTTCTCCTCTGCTCATATACCCTTCTCACTCAGTTCTCAGGAATACACTTTGCCAGTAATCCTACCTCCAGCACAAAATGAATCAGCTGATTGGACTGTAAGATTTACTTTGAGTTGACCTTTTGTTTGATTAGCTCTTTAACGAATTACCGAATCATGTCAAATTCATTCGTTATATCCGTTATAATTTCTTTCGCATTCGTTGAAATTCGTTATTTTTTTATTCGGACATTCGGATGCATCCGAATGTCCAAAAGATGCAAAATTTGTCCGAATTTCGATTCGTTACGAAACCAATTGCACAAGCCTACTATTCGCTCTTCCTCCCCTTTCCTATGGAATCCCTGCAGTTCGGGTGATGATCTCACCGCTCCCGCCAGTGGCTCCATAGCCAAAACATACAGCAAGGGAGACAAGGGGCACCCCTGTCTCGTCCCTCTTTCGAGGGGAAAACTTTCCGAGTAGTCATTGTTTAACTTAAGTCTTGCCTTAGGGTTTTTATAAAGAATCTTTAACCAGCCAATAAATACAGGGCCAAATCCAAACCTTTCAAGCACCCACCAGAGATATTCCCACTCCAGGCTATCAAAAGCCTTGGCAGTGTCCAAGGACAATATAGCTCTAGACCCTGCGTTCTCGGTCGGTACCTGGAGGTTCAAATAGGCCCTTCTAATATTAGCACTGGTGGACCGACCGGGGATAAAACCTGATTGATCTGGATGTACCAGATTTGCAATACATTTGTTCAATCTGGATGCTAGCGCCCTTGCCACGATCTTGGCATCTGAACACAGCAATGATATCGGTCTGTATGAGGTGACTTCCAGTTGGTCTTTCCCCTCTTTTGGAATCACTATTATGTCAGCCTCTGACATTGATAAGGGCAGCCTCCCGTCCTTGAACGACTGCTATAGTGCCTTTAAGAGCTCCGGGAGCAGCACTTCCCCGTACTTTCTATAGATCTCCAGTGGCAAACCGTCCGGGCCGGGAGATTTCTGACCTGACAACTCCATGACAGCCCCTTGCAACTCCTCTAAGGTCAGGGGAGACTCCATCGCACTCCTATCCTTTTCCGATAGAACGGGCAGATCCACCCCTTCTAGAAACCTGTCCATAATGTGCCGGTCCGACCCTCGGCGCGACCTGTACAGATCCTTATAGAACGCAGAGAAGATCTCTAGGACCGTGGTGGGATCAGAAGTGATCCCTCCAGCCGGTGTCCTAATTGAGAGAATGGCCGATGGAGATAGGTTAGATTTCGTTATAAGTGCAAGCATCCGGCCTACTTTCTCCCCTTCACCGAAATAATTTTGTTTCTGGAAAAGTCTTTTATTCTCTACTCTTCTATTAATTACTTCTCTGTACTCTTGTTGTCGGTTGAGCCAAATCTCCTGCTTTTCAGGGGTTGGATCCGCCACATATTGTGCTTCTGATTCCATAGCTTCCCTGCTAGCCCTCACCTCCCATTCCCTTGACACTTTCTTTATTATGGCGACCTGTTGGTGTAATAATCCCCTAAGGAATGCTTTTAGGGCATCCCACACTACCCCCGCAGGTGCTGTACCTGAGTTAAATGCTACAAATTCTTTTAATTTGGAGGTTACTTCTACTGGGCTGCTTATTAGATCCAACCAGAGTGGTTTTATTGTCCACCTTTTCCGGCCAATTCTAGTGTTTAGGTTCAAGGTCAAGGTCAAGGGAGAGTGATCTGAGATTCCCCTCGGCTTATACTCTATGTTCCCTACTAATTGCAGGGCTTCGCTGTTACCTAATACCATGTCTAAGCGCGAGAGGGTGGAGTGTGTCCCTGAATAACAGGAGTACTGCCGGGTGTTTGGATTGTGAGATCTCCATAGGTCGCACCACCCAACCTCTTTCAGGAGTTGGCCTAAACGCCCCTCTGATAGTCTCTCTGCGCGATTCACTGGTGGAAACCGGTCCATTTTGTTATCCAAGACTGTATTAAAGTCCCCCACCAATATTATCGGTACATCAGCCTTATTATCCACAAACTCCAACAGATCCAAAATGGTCTCTGTTTTAAACGGAGGCGGGACATAGATATTTGCTAGCACCAGAGGTCTGTTTTCCACAACACAGCTCAAGAAGACATAGCGTCCCAGCGCGTCTATTCTGGCTTCCCTGCAGGAAAATGAAATACCTCCCCCCACCAATATGCTCACCCCTCTTGAATATGAGGTGTAAACTGAATGATACTGTTCTTGAAATTTATGGTTCCGAACATGTAATTTAGTATCATTGGTGAGGTGAGTTTCCTGCAGACAAGCCAGTTCAACGCCATAAGCTTCCATCGCCAAGAACACCGCTGCCCTTTTGGCCGGGTCGCTCATGCCCCTAATATTCCAGGAACCTATTTTTAGCATTTTCAAAGACATCTAACTAAAATGAAGAGTAAAAAAAAAAAAAGGAGAAGGAAAGAAAAATGCCAAAAGAAAAAAAGACAATTCCTTCGTGAGTTAGTGAATGCAAAACTTGCCAACTCTGTGATTGTGCTGACCAAAAAAAGAAGAAAGAAAAGAGAGTGGGGAGGGACAAGGAACCCCCTAATCCAGGGACCTCTCCCTCCCCCCTCTACATCCCCTAGTTGCAAATACAAATCACGTGTACCAATATGCGTTGCCTTTGTGAACCCCCCCTTCTAACTATGTGTGATATACATGCACCCCATTGCCCAGCCCTATATCTCACTGCAAACCCCCCTCCCCCCCCTTCCACTATATTCATCCCCCACCACCCTTGTTCGTGACCCCCCCTCCTGCCTAATTAGGCTAGCCCTGGGGGCTGCACTAGTGACCTTTCCCCCCCCCCTCCCAACCATTCTGGAGACAACTCCCCTCTCATATGACGGAAAAGTGTATTGTGACTTGCTACCACACTCTTTCCCCCCTCTCCCCTTCCCACTGCCCTCTTCCAAACCCTCAAAACAACACTTAAAACATTCATAACCCGTGAGATCACATCGTTTGTTCGTGCTTCCATCTATCACACCCCCCCTTCCCCCCCCCCCCGTGTCGTCTGCTAATTGCTCTAAGGAAAACAACAAATGAATGAAAGGAGAAAAAAAAAAAGTACATTTTCCTCCTTTCCTTTCCAATTTTGACTAGCCTTTTTCAACCCCTAGCTCTGCAGGTCCTTTTTATTATCTTCCAGCCATTTTGTTGCCTCTGTTGTTGTATCGAAAAAGTGGGTAGTCCCTAGGGCAGTGATACGTAATCGTGCGGGATACAGCAGGGCATACTCTATTTTGTGATTCCGCAGGTTGTGCTTAATGTCCCTGAATTCAGCCCTTCGTTTTTGGAGGTCTGGGGAGTAGTCGGGAAAAAATAAAATCTTAGCTCCGTTATGCAAAATATCTCCCAGCTCTCTGGCCCTACGCATCAAGGTTACCTTGTCCCTGTAGCTAAAGAGCTTCATAATTATTGGTCTGGGATATCCTCCTGATGGTGGGGCCCTAGTTGGCACTCTGTGGGCTCTTTCAATGGCAAAGAGGTGGGAGAAAGTTTCCGTCCCGAATATTCCCCTGAGCCAATTCTCCATAAACTCCTCGGGGTGGGGACCCTCACACCGCTCCGGTAGTCCTACCACCCTTACGTTGTTTCTGCGGGACCTGTTTTCCATTTCCTCTATTTTAGCATTATGTAGACCCAACTGCGTTTTTAATACCTTAAGCTCTCGTTTTAATGGAGTTAAGTCGTCCTCGACCTGACTCACTCTCTCCTCCAGTGTTGTTGTTCTGGCGATAGTCCTTTGCAGTTCTCGGCTTACTGTAATTAACTCTTCCTTTAGCCCTGTCAGCTGGTCGCACAGATCGCTTAGGGAGGCCTTACAGGAGTTGACCGCGCATAGAACATCTTTCAATGTGGGTTCCGCTTCTACTGGTGCGTTGTGCGCAGTAGCATTATTAGTCACTAATCCCGCGGACTCGCCCTCAAAGCTTTTACTGCTCGCTGTTTTTATTGTGTGCGTTGCCGCTGATCCTTTTCCTAGGCTCTTCCTGTCCCCTGAGCTTCCTGCTTGTGGTCTATCCTGCTGGTGCTGAGTACTTTTAGATGGAGATGAGGTAGAGGGGTGCGCAAATTTTTCTAGTTTAGCCGCTGCTGCTGCTGCTGCCTGATTCCCCTTCTCTTTTGAAGTGCGGGTCGTTTGGGAGCTAGTGTTCTCCTGTTGCTGCAGCTCTTCTCCCTTTTTCCTAGTCATGACTAATTATATGAGTCAGAGGGATATATAAGAAGGTTTAACCACGCGTGGAGTTTATACTCTACAGCTTTTTTCTATACTCTCCTTTCCTCCTCTACTTTCCCCCACCTCTCCTCTCCCCCCCCTCCTCCTCTCTCCTCCCTCGTTGTCGTCTCAGACCCAGCAGTGTCCTCCAAGCAGCCGCTAGGATAGTTAACCAACCAGAAGTTAGCAGATATTACTGCACTGTTAGCATTTTAAGTTGTAAAAATGGATTAGCGTCTGTTTTATTAATACAGCCCTCCGCCAGCTGACAGGAGGTATATTATCTCCAAATAAAAACAGGAACACTGAATGTCCGTGTAACAGGCTGCCTGTGCCTTCACCCCCCCCCGTCCGAGGCGGTAGCCCGACCCTCTGGAAGTGGGGAGAGATAATCCACTTTTTAATAAGCTCAATAATTGGTAGTTGGTACCTTAGTGCTACCAGCACATTGACGCTCCTGGCGGTGGCCGTGGCTCCGTTTGCTCTTCGCACGCGCCGTCTCAGCCGCCTCCTCCCGCTGGTGCCGAGATCGTTGCCCGGGTAACCGCTCGAGCAGAGAGCCCGACCCCCTCCTCCCCGCCCCAAGGGCTCGGGTCACGTCCTCTCCCGGGCGGCTGCGCTGCTACTCCAGCGTCACACTCCGGTTCAGGCAGGCGGATGGAGAGCCAAGCAGCCGGTCAAGACGCCACAGGGGGAGAGAGCTCACGCAGACAGGTCCCGATCACCGGGCTGGATCAGACAGACACGGAGGCATCGGGCTGGGGAAAGCTCACGCACGCCTCCACTCACTCCAGCATCCGGTCACGCCCCCCACTTCTTTAATATTTAGTATTAAGTCATACTCTTAATTCCCAGGATATTAATTATTAGAACATAATAACAATTTGGAGGAGCAAGAGCTGTTTAATTTACTTTCATTCATTTCAGAATTTGTTTAGTTTTGTTCTGTTTAATTTTGTTTCATTTATTAATTTTCTAAAAAATTCCAAATTTTCAGAATTCCAAATTTTCAGAACGATTCGAATTCAGAACGGTCGAAAAATGATCAACTGATTGGATTTCTGTGTGAAGAATAGCTAGTTGCTAAAGAGCAATCCAGGAAGCCGGCCGCCACGTCGTTAATAACCAATGTGGATGAGTAGGGGTATATAGTACCCCTACTCATTCACCAAAAAGGTGAATAAAGACACAACACAAGTTTTTGACAATTCATTTATTAAAAAATAAATAAATGTCCCCCAGTGTAGATCAATTGTCAATCAGGACGCCCGCCACACTGCCGGACATGAAAAAAGAAGAAAAAAAAAACCTCTGGCCTCTTTGAACGCCCCCCGCCATCTGCGTGCGTCGCCGTCTGACATTTCCAAAATAGCTAAGGGGCAGAGTCACCCAATGGCGTCATTGACCTAGCATGCATTAGTGCATTACTGGCATTGAAAATTTGTTCACAGCTTTGAGTTGTGAGCGTGTCCTACTAGAATGGAGTCTCTTTATTGGTTCATCAGTGTTAATCACTTGCCGACTGTGCTATAGCAAAATGAAGGCTACAGCGCAGTCAGCCAGTTCTGGGAGGGCATCATATAACGTCCTCCTGTGATAGTGCCCGTCCCCAAAGCTGATCACAGATCAAGGAAAAGAGCCAGTCAGTGGCTCTTTACCATGTGATCAGCTGTGTCAAATCACAGCTGATCACGATGTAAACATGCTGGCTGGTTACCAGCATTCCTTTCCTCACATTGTCACAGTGAAAGGGGACATCTGTACTGATCATCAAGGCACTGATCATCAGTGTCCTGATGATCAGTGCAGCCCCAACAGTGCCCATCAGTGCTACTTATCTGTGCCAATCAGTGCTCATCAGTCCTGACAATCAGTGGCCATCAGTCCTGCCAATTAATGTCCATCAGTGCCACCTATCAGGGCCTCCTCATCAGTGCCCACCAGTGCCGCCTCATCAGTGCCCATCAGTGCTGCCTATCAGTGCCCATCAGTGCTGCCTATCAGTGCCCTATCAGAGCTGCCTATTTGTACCCATAAATACAGCCTCATCAATGCACATCAGTGAAGGAGAAACATTACCCTTTTACAAAATTTTGTAACAGAAACTAAGAAAAACGCATTCTTTTTCAAAATTTTTAGTATTTTTTGCTTGTTTAGCAAAATAATAAAAAACCCAGTGGTGATTAAATACCACCAAAAGAAAGCTCTATTTGTGTGAAAAAAATACAAATTTCATATGGGTACAGTGCTGTATGACCGCGTAATTGTCATTCAAAGTGTGACATCACTGAAAGATGAAAATTGGCCTGAGCAGGAAGGGGATAAAAGTGCTCACTAGGCAAGTAGTTAAAGTGGGGTTCCACCCAAAAAAACAAAAATACCTGAAAAATTCTAAAAAAAAAAACAAAAAAACTTTTGGATATTTTTTTTTTTTACTTACCTCTAAATGCCTGTTGCTAGGTGGTCCCTCGTAGTCTGCCTCTTCCGTTGCCTGGGCTGGTGACATCACTTCCCCCTCGGCACAGGAAGGGCTCGGCTTTGCTCTCTCCCTCCTGTCAATCATCTGGGACCCATTACAGGTCCCAGGTGATTGAGCGGCCAATCACGGCGTGCGACGCCACTCGCGAATGCGCAGTGGGTGCCAGGCTGTGAAGCCACAGCCCGGCACCCACAGTTGAAATGCCGGCGCCGACGAGCGAAGGGGGAGGACGAGCGGGGCTTCGATCACTCGCATCGCTGGACCCAGGGTCAGGTAAGTGTCCAATTAAAAGTCAGCAGCTGCAGTATTTGTAGCTGCTGACTTTTAATTTTTTTTTTTTAATGGACCCCCTGGGTGGAACGCCTCTTTAAGCTTCAAGGCTGTCTTGTTACACAATGGCAATGTACATCCTTCCATACCTGTTGGCTATGCTACACAAATGAAAGAGATATATTAAAACATGGAATTGTTGTTGAGGCACATCTAGTACACAAAATACAACTGTAATATGTATGAAGATCTAAAAGTAGTAGCTCTGCTGCTTAGAATGAAGCCGAGATATAACAAGTACTGCTGTTACATATGCAAATGGCACAGTCTTGCAAGAGATATGTAGATATTTGCCAGCACACCAAGGATCATCAGTTTCGTCCAAATGTTTTTTTATAGGATCCAGTATCCAGCTGGTGGTCGCTACAGCACCCACTCTAATGCCCCGTACACACGATCGGACATTGAGCGGACATTCCGACAACAAAATCCATGGATTTTTTCCGATGGATGTTGTCTCAAACTTGTCTTGCATACACACGGTCGCATAAAGTTGTCGGAAAATCTGATTGTTCTGAACGCGGTGACGTAAAACAAGTACGTCGGGCAATAGCCAATTGCTTTCGTCTCTTAATTTATTCTGAGCATGCGTGGCACTTTGTCCGTCAGATTTGTCTACACACGATCGAAATTTAAAGGATCGGATTTTGTTGTCGGAAAATTTTATAGCATGCTCTCAAACTTTGTGTGTCGGAAAATCCGATGGAGCCCACACACGGTCGGATTTTCCGACAACACGCTCCGATCGCACATTTTCCGTCGGAAAATCCGACCGTGTGTACGGGCCATAAGAGCTTATTCCAGGAATGTGTATAATGGGAATATCAACTGTAGTCTTGCAAGAGAGTAGCATTACAAGAAATAGACACACTGAAAGAATTTGCTTCCGTGACAGAAAAACATTGCACATGCACCTTGTGTTTACAACAAAGACATTTTTGCTTCCACTTCACATTAAAATCAGATTAATAAAAATTTTGGCGAAAGCAATAAACAATGAAGGTGGAGGTTTTCATTTTTTGGGACAGATGTTTCCAAGAGTAACTGATGCCAAGATTAAGGAAGGCATTATTGGAAACTGCAGCAAGATGCACTGGACACTGGCTACATAAAAAAATCAGCAGCAAAATATTTAGGCCTGTTGAACTCATGCAGCATGTGGGAAACATTATACAATGAAATACATTATGTTCATTAAAAGTTAATTTAACCACTTGCCGCCCGCCATATAGCAAAATGACGGCTGCAAAGTGGTTTCAATATGACGTCCTCGGGTAAGTTAAGCCGCTGCGCGCCCCGGGGGCGCGCATCGCGGCGATCGTTGTTGCAGTGTGTCAGTCTGACACACCACAACTCCGATCTAGGTAAAGAGTCTCCGATGGAGACTCTTTACCATGTGATCAGCCATGTCCAATCATGGCTGATCACGATGTAAATAGGAAGAGCCGGTGATCGGCTTTTCCTCACTCGCGTCTGACAGATGCGAGTAGAGGAAAGTCGATCAGCTGCCCTCCTGACAGGGGGGTCTGTGCTGATTGTTTATCAGCACAGCCCCCCTCGGATCCCACCCAGGACCACCAGGGAAGCCACCCAGGACCACCAGGGAAGCCACCCAGGACCACCAGGATGGCCATCCACACTGGACCACCCGGTATGCCCCCTAGACCCCCCAGGGAAATACTAATCTGTGCCCAGGCAGCTGCCAATCAATGTCCAGGCAGCTGCCAATCAGTGCCCACTCACAATGCCTACCACTGCCAGTGCCACCAGGGATGCCTATCAGTGCCGTGTTGTATCAGTGCCCATCAGTGCCGCCTATCAGTGCCCAGCAGTGCCGCCTATCAGTGCCCAGCAGTGGCGCCTATCAGTGCCCATCAGTGCCACCTATCAGTGCCACCCATAAGAACCCATCTTTGCAGCCTTTCAGTGCCCATCAGTGTCGCCTATCAGTGCCCATCAGTGCCCACCAGTGCCACCCAGTGCCACCCATGAGTGCCCATCAGTGCCGCCTATCAATGCCCATCAGTGCTGCATATCAGTGCCACCCATCAGTGCCATCTACCAGTGCCCATCAGTGCCGCATGTCATAGCCCGCTCATTGGTGCCACCTAATCAGCGCCTGTCAGTGCCGCCTTATCAGTGCCCATCAGTAAAAGAGAAAACGTACTCATTTACAAAAATTTTTAACACAAACAAAAGCAAAACTTTTATTTTTTTCAAAATTTTCGGTCTTTTTTTATTTGTTTAGCAACAAAAAATAAAACGCAGAGGTGATCAAATACCACCAAAAGAAAGCTCTATTTGTGGGAACAAAATGATAAAAATTTAGTTTGGGTACAGTGTTGTATGACCGCGCAATTGTCATTCAAACTGCGACAGTACTGAAAGCTGAAAATTGGTCTGGGCAGGAAGGTGTATAAGTGCCCTGTATTGAAGTGGTTAATATTTCTCAAGATTCCTACGTGATACAGTCATTCTGAATTTTTATTTATAGTCAGGAGAATAATTTGGTGGGACTTTATGGGTGCCACCCATAAAGTCCCACCAAATGATTCCCCTGACTATATCTACTACTCAGGGATGGTGGTGCCTTCTCCTTGACACTGTCACCTATCCATTTTTAGTAATAATTAGGGATGAGCCGAACACCCCCTGTTCGGTTCGCACCAGAACATGCGAACAGGAAAAAAGTTTGTTCGAACACGCGAACACCGTTAAAGTCTATGGGACACGAACATGAATAATCAAAAGTGCTAATTTTAAAGGCTTATATGCAAGTTATTATCATAAAAAGTGTTTGGGGACCTGGGTCCTGCCCCAGGGGACATGGATCAATGCAAAAAAAAGTTTTAAAAACAG
This sequence comes from Aquarana catesbeiana, assembly GCF_042186555.1. Taxonomy (NCBI): domain Eukaryota; kingdom Metazoa; phylum Chordata; class Amphibia; order Anura; family Ranidae; genus Aquarana; species Aquarana catesbeiana. The sequence goes on along the minus strand of NC_133327.1, from coordinate 171,552,622 downwards.
CCGTTTTTTCGGGACCAGTGATTTTAATAATGCTTAAAGTCAAACGATAAAAGTGTAATATCCCTTTAAATTTCATAGCTGGGGGGTGTCTATAGTATGCCTGTAAAGGGGCGCATGTTTCCCGTGTTTAGAACAGTCTGAAAATGACATTTCAAAGAAATAAAGTCATTTAAAACTACTTGCGGCTATTGCATTGCCGGTCCGACAATACACATAAAAGTTCATTGATAAAAACGGCATGGGAATTCCCCACAGGGGAACCCCGAACCAAAATAAAAAAAAAAAAAAAATGATGTGGGGGTCCCCCTAAATTCCATACCAGGCCCTTCAGGTCTGGTATGGATATTTAGGGGAACCCCGGCCAAAATGAAAAAAAAAAAATGGCGTTTTTTATCCAAGCACGCAACCTGGCAGGCCACAGGAAAAGAGGGGGGGACGAGAGAGCGCCCCCCCTCCTGAATGTACCAGGCCACATGCCCTCAACATTGGGAGGGTGCTTTGGGGTAGCCCCCCAAAACACCTTGTCCCCATGTTGATGAGGACAAGGGCATCATCCCCACAACCCTGGCCGGTGGTTGTGGGGGTCTGAGGGCGGGGGGCTTATCGGAATCTGGAAGCCCCCTTTAACAAGGGGACCCCCAGATCCTGCCCCCCCTGTGTGAAATGGTAAGGGGGTACAAAAGTACCTCTACCATTTCACTAAAAAACTGTCAAAAATGTTAAAAATGACAAGAGACAGTTTTTGACAATTCCTTTATTTAAATGCTTCTTCTTTCTTCTTTCTTCTACCTTCCTTCATTTTCTTCTTCTTCTGGTTCTCCTGGCTCTTCTGGTTCTTCCTCCGGTGTTCTCGTCCAGCATCGCCTCCGTGGCATCTTCTATCTTCTTTTCCTCGGGCCGCTCCACACCCATGGCATGGGGGGAGGCTCCCGCTCTTCTCTTCATCTTCTTCTCTTCTTCATCTTCTTCTTTTCTCCTCTTCTTCATCTTCTTCTCCGGGCCGCTCCGCACCCATGGTGGCATGGAGGGAGGCTCCCGCTGTGTGACGCGTCTCCTCTTCTGACGGTTCTTAAATAACGGGGGCGGGGCCACCCGGTGACCCCGCCCCCCTCTGACCCACGGTGACTTGACTGGACTTCCCTGTGACGTCACGGGGAATGCCACAGGGAAGTCTTGTCATGTCACGTGCGTCAGAGGGGGGCGGGGTCACCGGGTGGCCCCGCCTGCCATTATTTAAGAACCGTCAGAAGAGGAGACGCGTCACACAGCGGGAGCCTCCCACCATGCCAGCATGGATGCGGAGCGGCCCGGAAGAGAAGAAGATGAAGAAGAGAAGAAGAGAAGAAGATGAAGAAGAGAAGAAGATGAAGAAGAGAAGAAGATGAAGAGAAGAGCGGGAGCCTCCCCCCATGCCATGGGTGCGAAGCGGCCCGAGGAGAAGAAGATAAAAGACGCCGCGGAGGAGATGCTGGACGAGAACACCAGAGGAAGAACCAGAAGAGCCAGAAGAACCAGAAGAAGAAAAAGAAGAAGATGAAGGAAGATAGAAGAAAGAAGAAGCATTTAAATAAAGGAATTGTCAAAAACTGTCTCTTGTCATTTTTAACATTTTTGACAGTTTTTTAGTGAAATGGTAGGGGTACTTTTGTACCCCCTTACCATTTCACACAGGGGGGGCAGGATCTGGGGGTCCCCTTGTTAAAGGGGGCTTCCAGATTCCGATAAACCCCCCGCCCGCAGACCCCCACAACCACTGGCCAGGGTTGTGGGGATGAGGCCCTTGTCCTCATCAACATGGGGACAAGGTGTTTTGGGGGGCTAACCCAAAGCACCCTCCCAATGTTGAGGGCATGTGGCCTGGTACGGTTCAGGAGGGGGGGCCGCTCTCTCATCCCCCCTCTTTTCCTGTGGCCTGCCAGGTTGTGTGCTCGAATAAGGGTCTGGTATGGATTTTTGGGGGGACCCCACGCCGTTTTTTTTTTTAAATTTTGGCCAGGGTTCCCCTTAATATCCATACCAGACCTGAAGGGCCTGGTATGGAATTTAGGGGGACCCCCGCGTCATTTTTTTTTTAAATTTTGGTTCGGGGTTCCCCTGTGGGGAATTCCCATGATGTTTTTATTAATGAACTTTTATGTGTATTGTCGGACCGGCAATGCAATAGCCGCAAGTAGTTTTAAATGACTTTTTTCCTTTGAAATGTCATTTTGCTGTCAGACTGTTCTAAACATGGTAAACATGCGCCCCTTTACAGGCATACTATAGACACCCCCCAGCTACGAAATTTAAAGGGATATTACACTTTTATTGTTTGACTTTAAGCATTATTAAAATCACTGCTCCTGAAAAAACGGCCCTTTTTAAAACTTTTTTTTGCATTGATACATGTCCCACTTTTTATGACAATAACTTGCATATAAGCCTTTAAAATTAGCACTTTTGATTTCTCCCATAGACTTTTAAAGGGTGTTCCGCGGCATTCGAATTTGCCGCGAACACCCTAAATTGTTCGCTGTTCGGCGAACTTGCGAACAGCCGATGTTCGAGTCGAACATGAGTTCGACTCGAACTCGAAGCTCATCCCTAGTAATAATACTGAATTTTTATTTGTGTTCTGTTTGAAGGAGGTCTGTCATCACCAAACATTCTTTAGAAAGCAAACCTGTAGAAAAAAAGTATTTTCCAGTGTTATAATAGAGTGGAAAAGGGTGGGAACCCCCAAGGGGCATACAGATGAAAAGAAAAACATATTCTTAGTAGCATCAGGAAGTTAGAGCCTCTGGCAAGATGTTCATTCCTGTCATTTCCCACCTTTTCCAACAATCCCATATCTCACACAGGCAACAGAGAAACAGGAAGTGGAGGGAAATCTCCCCAGTAGGGTCACTAACAGAATCAAAAAATCTGATGCGGATTCAAAAGAATACTTTTAGGGCTATACATTTAATTTAACTCTGTACTGGTGGCCTGTAAGAGTTTTTAATGTGTCACCTAATTCTAAATATCTTTAATTATTTTTTTTATATTTTGCTATTGGGTACAAATCTGAGCTTTGATATATTGTTTTTTTTTTTTTTTTTAAGTATACCCTCAAGGTTTTTCACCTTAGTGCATTCTTTTTTGTTTTTAAAACCAACCTTTTTTTAAAAAATTTAAATATTTTTATTGTTTTCCACATTTACAAAAAAGTAATACACATGTACAATTAGATTCACCTCTCAAATATCCTTTATCCATTAACTAATGTATCTACATTACCAACATTTCTTTATAACCTTTATAACCACCCTCCCACCTCCCTTCCCATTAGAGTGTTCATCTTCTGTATGTATGTTATTCCTTAATTGCAACGTTTGTTAGGAACTGTTTTCTTTCTTTCTTCCTTTCCTTTCTCTCCCCTCCCTCCTCCTCCTTTAACATTTCCCCCTTTTAACTAAATTTTCTATGGGGCTCTAATGCGACGTTCATAGGAGGCATACCATCCCTTGGAGCCAGGGTTTCCATGTCTTAACAAACTTATTATAGTTACCCTTTCTAATGAAAGTTGTTTTTTCCTTCCACACTAGTGCATTTATAGTCCTAGCCCATTCTTCCGGAGTAGGGGGAATAGTTGATTGCCAAGATTGTGCAATTTATTTCCTCGCTTGATACAGGCACCTCACAGTCGCTATAATTATACTCGCGTCCCCTAAGTTTTCATTGATGTATCCCAAAACGCATACTTTAGCTTCCACCTCTAATTTAATCCTAAATGTAGTTTTAATAATTTTTAAAATCTCTGACCAATATCTGACCAATTGTGGGCATCTCCACATCATATGTATGAGGTCCCCCGTCCCCCGACATCTTGACACTTGTCATCAGGTCTACGACCAAACATGAACAATTTCTTAGGTGTGTAATAAGCTCTATGTAACAATAACAGATGTGAAGCTTGTTTTGAAGGAGAAACAGACACCAATGGACCGAATTCGAGAATCCTCTTCCATTGATCCTCTTTCCCCTACGTCAGCCTCCCATCTTTCTTTTATCCTAGAGGTCACTTCCTGCGTATTAATTCTACCTGTTATTTGTGCATATATCTCAGATATAAGACCTTTAGTAGTATCTGCCCTAATTATTTTATTAAGGAGTGGGATCTTACTCCATTCCAATGGGCAATCCCTGAGCTGATTGTCCAAAGCATGTCTAATCTGTAAATAACTATAGAATGTTTTATTTGGGATCCCATACTCTTGACTCAACTCTTGACTCAACTCAGCAAAAGATTTTAAGATGTTACCCTCATACAGTTGTATCAGCCGACTTATTCCATGACTTTTCCATATCTTATTTTTCTCGACAGTTAATAGCTCCTGCAGATGCTTATTATGCCAAATGGGTGAATATTCTGTGGCTCCTCTGTACCCCATGGTTCTCTTAACTGTCTGCCAAACTTTAGTGACCATTTTAAGTGTTGGCCACTCGCCTTGTAGCGAGCCTGCCTCCAACGCTTCCACCAATGATTTATCTGGATTCCCCTGAAGCAAAATTTTACCACTGGCAATCACCCCTCCCAGGGTAGCACAACCCCCCATTTGCTGTAATTGAGCTGCAAGATAGTAACTATGTGGATGGGGGACCGCCATTCCCCCTTCACTAGTGTGTCGCTACAGCGTTTGTAAACTGATCCTGGCCTGGCCTTTCTTCCATATTAACGCCCTATAAAGGGTATGTACTTTTAAGAACCATTTCCCCCTAATCCAAACTGGGGAATTATGGAGTATGTACAATAACTGTGGCATCCATATCATTTTGACCAGGTTGACACGTCCTTCTACAAACAGAGGGAGTCTGTACCAGATATCACCTTTTCTTTTAAATTTCAATAGAAGTGGGACTAAATTATCCTTGATATATTGATCAGGATCTTTTGACAGAACTATACCGAGATATTTCATCTTCTCTGTTATTTTCAACCGGGATATTCCCCCTGGGGTGGTATCAGTGAGTGAGTCAACCGGTAGGAGCGATGACTTCTCCCAATTAATTGTTAGGCCCAAAAACCTACCAAACCCCTCCACCATATTCATCACTTTTTCCAATGAGGACCCCATGTCTCCCAGAAAAAATAAAACATCATCAGCGTATAGTGCTATCCTTTCTTCACCACATTTTCTCTTAAATTCCTGTAATCCAGTTGATGATCTCAGCACTTCTGCAAATGGCTCCATCGCCAGGGCCAACAACAGGGGTGATAACGGACACCCCTGTCTCATCCCTCTCTCAAGAGAGGAAGCCTTTCTGAGCGTTCATTGTTAATTTTTAATCTGGCACTTGGATGATTATATAATATTTTCAGCCATCCGATAAATGAAGGGCCGAATCCAAACCTCTCCAGTACCCACCAAAGGTACCCCCATTCAAGGCTGTCAAACGCCTTGGCTGTATCCAGGGACAAAACAGCCCTAGAGCCTGTGTTTTCTGTCAGGACCTGGAGGTTCCTCCCCCTAAATACACATTTGCAATCACAAATGGTTTACCTTCTATTAGACAATTCAAAAAAAAAATATAACAACCCTATGTGTCTATTCTAACATCCCTGCAGGAAAATAGCACTCCTCTCTTTACCAGTATGCTCACACCCCTAGAATAAGAGGAGTAAACTGAGTGAAATTGTTCTTGAAATTTCTTACTCCGAATTTGTGATTTGGAGTCATTGGTAAAATGTGTTTCCTGCAGGCATATCAGTTCGACTCCATAGGATTCCAATTCCGAAAATACAGTAGCTTTTTTAGTGGGATCAGCCATCCCCCTAATGTTCCATGAGCCTATTTTTAGGGTTCTAAACGGCATCTAAAAAAGATAAAAAATTAGACAGAAAAAAACAAAGGAAAAAAAAAAACGAAAAAGAAAACCCTTGTTTCATATTCCCTGTCTTCCTTCACTTTCTAAATGATTTTTTAATGTAAGTGAATAACATAAACATGTGTACACTGTTAATATCTGTCTCCCCTCCAATCGTGCATGTGCGATGTAACACTCTCCTAACCTTCCCCTGCAACTCCCTTTTGCCACCCTACCACTCTTCCCATCTATATTATTTGCCTCATTTACCCCCTGACCCTTAAATAACCCCCCATCCTCCCCTCCTGCCTAACTAGGCTAGCCCTAGGGGCATTACTTGTGACCATTTTTTACCCTTTCAACCCATTCCAACCAATACTCCACCACCCAACATAAATGTGATTTATCTTCCTTGTTCTTCCATACATACCCCCCCTACCCTTTACCCAAATCAAGATTGTCAATATTACAAAAAAAACATTCACAAACAAAACCCCCCTATCTTTTATTTGTGTCTTTCACCAACCAAACCCCCCCCTACCCCCGATAACATCCTTAAGTTAACTTCCTTTAAAAAAAATTAAAAAATGTCCAAAAAGAAGAGGAAAAAAAAATCTGCAAATATTTTCAAAAGTTAACATAAATTACTTAACCACTTCATTCTATAGCTCTATAAGTCCTTTTTGTTATCCATTTTGTAGCCCCTACAACTGAATAAAAAAAATGGGTTGTCCCTAGGGCCGTTATACGCAGACGCGCTGGATACTGGGATTTTATAACTCCGTAGGCTGCGCTTGATGTCCATAAATTCTGCCCTACGTTTTTGTAAGTCCGGGGAGTAATCTGGGTACAGTGAGATTCTTGCTCCATTATAGAAAATGTCCCCCATTTCTCTAGATTTTTGCATCAATGTCACCTTATCCTTGTAATTGAACAATTTCATAATCATTGGCCTAGGGCGGCCCCCTGATGATAGAGCTCTTGTAGGTAATCTGTGAGCCCTCTCGATGACAAAAAGGTGCGAGAAAGTCTCTGTCCCGAATACTTCCCTGAGCCATTTTTCCATGAAATCTTCAGGACAGGAACCCTCGCTTCTCTCCCGGGAGGCCCATCACCTTCGCATTGTACCTGCGCAACCTGTTTTCCATTTCGTCCATTTTAAATTTATATAAGCCCAGCTGAGCTTGCATTGTTTTAAACTCTTGTCTCATTGGGTATAAAATATCCTCAACCTGGCTTAGCCTCTCCTCCAGGGTAGTAGTTCTCTCAACCATTCTTTTAAGCTCTTGACTCATTGAACATAGCTCTTCCTTTAGGCCCCTTAATTGGTCACACAAGTTACTCAATGAGCCCTTGCAAAAATTTACCGCACATAGCACATCTTTTAGCGTGGGTTCAGATTCACTAGTTACGTTTAATTCGGGGGTAGTTTCAGTCGTTTTTCCCAGGGGATCCTCCTCTGCTCACTGTTTTAGTATTAATAGGCAGTGCTGCTGAACTTTTACCTAAGCTCTTTCTGTCCCCAGGACCACCTATCTGTACTTTCTCTTGGGATTGTTGATTACCCTTAGCCGGAGATAATGTAGGGGTATGTGCGTACCTTTCCAACTTGGCTGCTGCTGCTGCAGATGCCGCTTGGCTCCCCTTCTCCTTTGCTGAACGAGTGGATTGAGAGGTTAAATTCTCCTGAGACTGCAACTGCTGTTCTTCCCCTTTTTTCCTTGTCATGGCCAGCTGTGTAGTGATGCAAGGTAATATATAAAAAAGTATCAGGAGATATTTGGCAGTCTGAGATTTAACAAGCTTTGGAGCCTATGCACTATTATGGTACACTCATAAATCCACTTGTAATAAAATATAACAATAATTATGCTCTAAGTTCCGTCTGTTTGCCTCTTGTTACCTCCAAGCACTGCTCAAACAACTAGATCACACTAGGTTGCTCCTGGCTGGCGCCTCTCGCTTGTGTTGGACGGACGCTGTCTTTCTCGCCACCTCTCGCGGGATCACGAGCCGTTACCAGGGCAACCAGCCGAAGCCAATGCGGGCGGCTCAAACTCTACTTCGCCGCTCTGAAGGTCTCCGCTGAAGCCGACTTCCCTCACTCTCCCCGCTCTCCAGCCACAGCGACTCCATCAACACGGCCCCGCCGGAGAACACACAGGCAGAGCAGGTATTATATTTTGCAGGGAAATAAGGCGCACATAGCTAGGCTAATTCGGATGGCCACGGGGGGATAGAGCAGGGAGAGAGCTCACACACCTCCGTTCACTCCAACATCCGGTCACGCCCCATTGCACCGATCCCCAACCAACCTTTACATATCGTTTAAATGTACCCGTGCACAATGGCCCTCCTGTACATTAGCAGTCTGCCAGGCTAGTCGGTAAATTATAATCATTGTACTGGAAAATACCTAATATCTATAAATATAAAATATATGCACTTGTTTATCAACCATACAGTGCTGAGGTATATATCCAAACATACTCTTATTTGAAGTCCCTGTACTTAATTTAGATTTGAGAAAATAATTTAGTAAAATTATTCATCATAGCATTAATTATATAAAATACTTTAGAATATTTTATTATAAGGTAAAACCACATTTTCTTGCATTTTTGTGATTTTTTTGTGCTTATTATGAAAACATACATTCATGGTATTTTTCAAAAGAATTACTAATGCAGGACTGTATGTGCTAAATAAAAAGGTGTGAAAATCATTTGGGTATGCAAAGCAGTTACAAAGTTGTTGAGTAAACTGGTACAACAGTTGCATACCTAAAACTTCACAGAGTTCTTGTTTCAAAGGTTTTGATTACCCCTGGACTTTAGTAGATAAGACACTGACACCAATAAACCTGCTGATAAATATTAAATAATATGGTAAAAAGCTACAGAGTGTTCTGGTGTTATTTCATTTTTACTCATGTCACTCAGATTTCTCCTGCTGTAAAATACACAAATTGTTCTTTAACCGACATGTGGAGATGATGTGCTAGATATTTATAGAATAGTTAATTATAAAACATTTACAGTATGTTGTAAGACCGGGCCTGCATGATATTTCAAGTCATAAGGTTTGTGACAGGCATATTCAAATCGTACTATTTTGGCTTTTAGTATTTACCCTTATATAAATGTGTTTTTTTATACATTGTAAATATATTTGCTATAAACACCTGGTTGAAAGCCACAGATTTACCCTTAACCTTTTTGCTGCCAGAACTATTTTCAAATTTTAGGAACAAATGTTAAAAACGCACATTTTAGGCCTAAAGATTACTTGAACCCCTGCAAATGCATATTTTGTGAAAGCAGAGACCCTGTAGAATAAAAAGGAGGCAGTTATGTCACATGATATTAGCACAACTCTTTATCAAGCCCATATTTTCAGAAAAAAATATACTCAAATGAATTTCAGGGCACACAAACATAATATATGAAAGAAAAGGAAAAGTGCTACAACCCCAAAAACCCATGAAGGTTAGCGGGATGAGATCAAGAAATCTGTTCCGGGCTCACGTAGTACTAGACGTTCAAAAATCCATCACAAAAGTAAAAAATCCATCAATAGGGCATCTTCAAATAAAAACTGTTACTTTATTGAAAAAACAATAAAAATCAAAGTCCCAATGTTGTGTATAATATCCACCGCTGCACAAGTAAAGGTGACAGTACAAAATGATATTCAGAAAATTGTGATCCAGTAAATTCGGTAACCACCACCTATAACCCCCCGATCATGAGGTGATCGGGGGCCAATCAAGGGTGATGAGTCTTACCAATCACCTGTATACCTGATGTGCCTCAGGACTAGTCTCCTCAGACTGTACCCCGGCACAGGCGGCATCCAGCGTCACCGTGCAGGGTGGCTTGATGACTTCAGGCATCCCGAGGCCGCTAACATGCAGGATGGGCGATACGTCTTAGATCGGATAGCAGAGACCCTTCTGCGCATACACGAACTGGTGTGAAACGCCGATCCACAGCATGGCAGAAAAGAAAAGAGCCCAGAGGGAAGATGCCCCGAGGTGCGAATCGCATCAAGGGGCCCCCGTGTGCCGGGGAACCCCGCTGCTCACAGACAGCAGAGATGGTTACGTAAAAACTAGATCACTCTGTAAAAAACACAGAGACATATGCGATAGAGCATGGATAGAGAAAAAATGAAGCCCAACCTGTACAAAAAATACAAAATAAAGACAAGTTAACAATGTAGATAACAGATATATAACTTGATGAGAAATCACTATAACATGTATGTTACACATAGATGATTCGAGAGGGGGGGAACTGTCGGGGAGCAAAAATAGCCAAAATTTCATAAAGGAGTCTGTAACAATAGTATAAGGAAAATATCCAGAGTGGATAATGAAAAGTGGGGCAAGGAGAAACATGAAGATGGAGGGGAGACATGGGGAGGAAAATGGAAGGAGATGGGGACCAATATGGAAAATGTACCTCTGTGGTTAGTTGAAAGGACTAATTACTATTCCTGGTCATATGTATGGACGGGTAAATTGTCAGTATGTCTACATAGTTGGATATGTTTGGTGATATGGGTTCACATGTCCCTTTCAAAGCCTCCAGAGGAGAAACCCTGTAAAAAGGGCTTCAAATTGAAGGCCTTGATGAGGCCTGGTGGGGAGGTGGCATTTAAATCAGAAATCCACCTCAGCTCGCGCTGTTGGAGAAGCTTATTAAAGTCCCCTCCTCGTGGACTAGGGTTATCCAATCCAAAACAAAAATGGAGACCCTTGGAAAATGGCCACTGTGGGTTTGTGCCACGTTTTCCCAAAGGGTGGTCAGGGTTGCTGGTTTGCATAGCCCGTTAAATTCTTTGCCATAGTTTCTGTATGGTTTTACCTATGTAATAGCAGCCACAGCTACATTGTAGGAGGTAGACAACACCCATAGTCTGACTGTTGGCAAAGTGTCTGGGGGCAAAAACCCAACCATTGGGCAATCGTGTGTTTTTTCTGGAGTCCATGTATTTACAATAGGCACAGGATCCACAAGGGAATGTGCCAAAAAATGTACATGGGTCACCTCGGGTGGAGCCCTGGAATTCGCTTTTACTAACAGGTCACCCACAGACGAAGCATATCTGTAGGTGACTAAGGGAGCAGGAGGCACAAATGGTCCCACACTGGGATCAGAAGTCAGGAGGTGCCAGTATTTTCCAAAAATTTGTTTCACTTTGAGCTGATCATTAGAATAGGTAGTGATATTCCTAGTATCCTCGTTATTGGTAGATTTATCCTTTTTGGAAAAAAGAAGGTTGTGTCTATTTTTGCTATCTACTCGACTAAATGCTTTTTTGAGGCATTTGTGACTGTAGCCTCTCTCTGATAGGCGTCTTTTTAGGCCTTTGGCCTCCTGCTTAAAGTCCGCCTCATTAGAACAGTTGCGTTTAATTTGCAAATATTGGCTGTAAGGTATTGAGTTGACTAGGGGCCTATGATGAAAACTGGAGGAGTGTAGGACGGTGTTCCCTGCAGTTGACTTCCTGAATAGCTTACAAGAAAGCATGTTTTAAGTATCTTTATAGATTTCGACATCTAAAAAAAGTAACTTTGGAGATACTGAGGGACATTGTAAATTTCAAGTTAAACTCATCGCAATTGAAAGCAGCCAAGCACTCACATAGAAGGTCATCAGGTCCATCCCAAAGTATGAAGATGTCATCTATGTACCTGTGCCACATAATGATGTGGCACAGGTACACGGAGAGATCCTCATCTTTAAAGATGGTGTGTTCCCATTCCCCCAGATACAGGTTGGCATAGCCAGGGGCAGAGCAAGTGCCAATGGCTACTCCCTGCATCTGGAGGAAGTGTGGTCCATCAAATGAAAAAACATTATTTTGAAGTATAAATTCAAGAGAGAGTAGTATAAATTCATTAAAAGATTCTTCATGATGGCTAATTTGGTATAGCACTCTGCAAATGCATGCAAGTCCTCTAGAGTGCAGTATTGAACTGTAGAGGGCCTCAAAGTCTATGGTGGCCAAAATGGAGCCACCTGATACCTGAACACCCTCAATTATTTGTAAAAGATGGATAGTGTCACAGGCATAGGAGGGTAGGGCAAGAGCGAATGGTCTGAGGTGTTCGGTTACTAATCTAGACAGATTCTCAGTGATAGCACCATTGCCGATATTATGGGCCTACCAGGGGGATCTAATTTGTTTTTATAAATTTTAGGGAGCGAGTAGAAGTAGCCGTTCTAGGAAAAGAGGTACGAACAAAGTTCAATAGTTGTTTGCAATAACATTATTGTAACTAGCACTGTCAACAAATAGATAGAATTCTTCATTGAAACTATCAATGATTGCTTTTCCCACTGGTCAATACCAATCAGTATGACTAAGGATTTTGGTACACATCTGTACATATCTCTCATTGTCCATAAGGACAATGTTGCCCCCTTTGTCTGAAGGCTTAATGGTTAAATTGAAAATGCTGGATAGACTTTTGAAGGCTGTTCTTTCGCTTACAGTAAGGTTCCCTAGGTGATTGGATGATGGATCTAAGGTTTGATTTCCTGACAGGTGAATTTTAGAAAGGCGGCAATTCCATGGTTAGAGCTAGGGGCAGGGTACATATCCGATTTTTTCTTTAATGATGACTTAATACTGATAGTGATAGTATTGGTGGATCTACTTGTTTTAATAGAGATTCTAGATCAATGGTGTCGATTAAGTCTCTGGAGTCACTTTCCTCTAACAGGGAGTTGAGATTCGCCAGGGCTTGTTGTTCACTAAATGTACAGCATCCTTCGGATCCCAGCTTCTCTTTATCAAACATGCTTCTCAATAGAAGCTTCGTGTATATAGGTGTAGGTCTTTAATCACTTCAAATTTGTTCAGCTTGTGATTGGGGCAGAAAGTAAGTCCTTTAGATAAAACTAAAGTTTAGTCTGCCTTGAGGGGGTGAGATGAAAGATTAATTACATTGAATTGTCGGGGGAAAAAATGGTGCGTGTTTATAGTGGTGTTTGGATTGGGGGAACCGGAGGATTCCCCTGTTTTTTTGGAAAGAATATAGTAGGAATTTTTTTTGTGGGAAGGAGTGAAGGAGTGTTGGTTGCAATGGCCAAAGGCACTCCAGTGTTGGTGCTGGTTTGCTTCCGGTATTGCCAGAGGGAGTACGGGTGTGATGTTCAGAAGGGCGTTAGAATAGTTGTTGAAGAGGTTTCACCGTCCTGACGTCTTTTAGATCGTCTGGTACGTCTAGACTGCTTAGAGGAGAGGTGGGAGACAATAGAGGATATAGAAGAGGTATCCAACATGTCAGACTGCCTGGAGGGCTGAACCGGACCACGCTGGGCAACCCTGCTATTCACTTTCTGTTGCCATTTATAGGCTCTGCCTTCCTGAAAAGCCTGTTTTTCTCTCAAGAATCTGTTTTCCTTCCTGGAAAGTATTGATATATTAAAGAACTCTATGTGAGTCCTCAATTTTTCATTCAAGTCCTGGAAGCACCCCCGTTTTGCAATAGTCTGGGAACAGATGCACTTTATGTAAGTGAGGGATGCAGAAGCTATAAGGGGGATATGCAACTGCAAGAGTTAAAAAATAAACTTATACTGTATGATAAATATCTGTTGACACCAGGACCCATAGGGGTTGATTTACTAAAACTGGAGAGTGAAAAATCTGGTGCACATTTGCATGGTATCCAATCAGCTTCTAACTTTAACTTGTTCAATTAAGCTTTGACAAAAAAAAAAAAAAAAATGGAGGCTGTTTGATTCTATGCAGAGCTGCACAAAATTTTGCACTTTGCAGTTTTAGTAAATCGACCCCATAAAGTCACATTTTACCTTAGTGTTCAACTATACTCAACTGCTAGCTACTGTTAACAGTCCTGCTTGATGGTTTATAAAGAGTGATAGAAGAGTTGAAATCCTGGTGAAAATTATGTTCTAGACTCCATTCAACTAGCCACAATACCTTAATCGGTTTTACATTTATGCAAGTGATTTCAACCAAAGGAAATGATTCAATACTGATTAATCCCACTCAATACCTTTTGGATAGATCACATAATCAAATTCTTTGGCTTTTGCATATATGGTGCCCCCTGAAGGAAGCCTTGAACAGCATTTTCTTCAGAAATTCCACATTCCACATATTAACAGAGAAGGTGGGGAGGGGGTGTTAGATTCATGGAAACAAAGGCAAAGGGAAAAATAATTTCCCGTTCACTCCAGCTGCATCTCTCCTCTGTAATTTCAGGTTGGACTCCTGAATTAAATTCTGCTCAGCAGAAAGCGTACCACATGAAGTTATGTCCATTGGACAGATCAGTGTATAATGTTGAGTGGGTTCAGTTTGATGCATCTCTGTGTATGTCACACTCTATGACAGTGTGTGTGCATCACATCATCACACACAGCCGATGCTACTGTGTCAGTGGGAAGAAAGAGCTGGAAAGACACAACAGTTTCAAGAAAAGCTAGAGCTAACTGTATGAAACAGTTAAAACTATTGTGTTTGTAAAATTAAAATGATAAAAAAATTCCATCAAGAACATGTTCTCTATAACCTATAGGCTGCCTGAGGAGACAAAAGTAGGGGAGACCTCCACAGGTTTATCTGCTTTATCTGTGGCATTGTAATACAGTAAAGTCAGAGCATAGCAGTGTGCATGTTTGTCAGTGAGCATTGTTTGGCTAACCTTACCTAGCTATTTGGGGGTTATTTACTAAAACTGAAACATGCAAAATATAGTGCAGCTCTGCATAAAAACCAATCATCTTCCAGGTTTTATTGTCAAAGCCTAATTGAACAAGCTGAAGTTAGAAGCTGATTGGCTACCTTGCTCAGTCGCACCAGATTCTGGGTGCTCCAGTTTTAGCAAATCACCCCTATTGTCATTGTCAGATTATAAGTTTGTTATGTATTATTTTTAAGTTTGCAGATGTTAATAAAAACTCTGACTCCGTAGGTAATATAAAATCTGAGTCTGCTGTTTGTCATCCTGAGAATCCATTGGAGCTCCCATGCACTGACCCAAGCACAAGCACTATCCCATCCCCTTCAAACAACAACAAGGCTCCACGGTCAAAGCAGGAAAAAGTAATGGCAGTTGATGGTTTAGACCACAGCTTAAACAAAACACAACATCACAACCTGTAAATCGTAGCTGATTCAGGTATTAAGCCAGGGTCATCATGCATGTAACCCAATTTGATACTGCTCTCAGCCACAGCTAGAATACTCTGTAAAGAAAGATACATGCTTTTGCTTTCCATATCAAAAATGTATAGCTTCCAATGATAAAGATGTCATGTTATGAACCTAGGATTCAATAATTGTAAAACTGCATTAAAGAAGAACTGGGTATTAGACAAGCATTAATGTAGCCACTGCCATATGAAATCTTCTTTCTAGTGGGCTGAAATGATGAACAGATAGGCAATGGGGGATTCTGTAGCCCATCTAATAGGTCCAAATCAGATTGAAAAGAACAGATACTATGTAAAAAGCTTGGTAAAATGGTAAAAATTTCTAGTTGTGAATGAGCTGCCCCTCAGTGGGAATATTGAGAGCCCAGAGACAAGGAAAGAAGATAATGTATTTGCTGGACTTTATTTGAAGCTATTTGAATTTCTATTACTAAAAGATGTCAAACTCAGAGGCATAGCACATGGCATACCACAGATTGCAAAATATACATTAATGTGCAAAATGAGATAATTGAAACACCTGATTAGTTTGGTGGGCCTGAGTCAGTTAGATGCTCAGTACATCACAACAGAGATGCTGAAATAACTCTCAGATGGGGCTATATGGTGCTTCTGTAAAGAGTGGAATAAGGGGTAGAGTATGCATTGCTACAGAAAATAAATTGACCGACATGTTCCATACAAACATTGTTACAACCATCAGTTTCATGTGCGAAAACTTTTTTCAAGTATCAGGTTCACTCCAATCATTCTTTCATCATCACTGCAGTATACAGCACTACTACAACACTACTGTGTGCCATCTTGTAAAACACTAATCCTAACCATGGTGGACCAGTCATTACAATGTTGCCATGGGTGTGTTTGAAAATAAGTATGTTATCTTCTCCCTTGGATTTAATATAATGGTGCTGCATGAATGAATATATGTATGGAAGCATTAGGACTAGAGAAGAGCTCCAGGTTTGGTCCAAAGTTGTATTAGAAATTTTGCTTGATTGGGGGTGTGACGGGAGTTACTTTAGGTGGGGGGCCTGTGGAACCCAGAATCCCTTGGAGAGGTTGGGAAACCCTTGTCTCAGCTCCCCATGCACCTCCTATGTCTAATTAGCTGTGAGAGGGGAGGGGGGGATTCCCCCAACAGCTCTTCCTGGTGATTGGACAGTCGACTGATGAGAAGTTTGAATATCTCTGTTTGCCTGTGTTTGAATAAACAGTCTTATGTTTGTTTTCACCCTACATTGAGTTACGGCTAATGACTGGGTGCTCTGAGGGATCTTGGATCACGCTGGTACTGAACGAAGGAAGCATTTACGCAGACAGACTCATCTTGAATACGGGGGTCCATGACATTGGTTGGCAGCGGTGGGATCCTGCTTCCTGGCTGTGAACATGTCCAAACCACCACCAGGATCCAAGGTCGGGATAGCAGACTTCGGTCATACCAGAGGAGATATGTATCTGACATCAGAGTTGCAAGGGCTGCTGCGGAGTGCCCTTTCAGCAATCCCCAGGTCTGTGTCTGTGGATCAGTACCTGGAGATCGGCAGCAGATTCGGGTGCAGATTTGGATTGAAGCCCTCCAGGTTGCTGGTAGACACCAGGGCAAGTGCTTTCCAACCTCAGAGCAACTAGCCAGTGACCAACAGGATTTGCGGATGGCATTCCTGGGAGAGCGGCCTCAGGAGCAATGGGTGAATGAGTTGGACAGGCTGGTCCAGCAGGAGATAGAGCTGGACAATCGTTATCGGGCTCTGCAATGGCATGCAGAGCAGGAATATTTAGGGGAGACAACAGAATGCTGTCTGGAGGGATATGAATTTGGTGGCCCTGGATTGCTGTGGGAGAGCCTTACAGATCGTTTTGTGTTTAGCGATGAAGAGGAACCTACCCTTGAGGTCCTGCAAGAATACAGAGAAGCTCTGCACGGTCTTGTAGGGGTCTCAGAACTTAAACTTGATCTGGACTATTTGCTAAGGAAAGAACAGCATCTGGAAAGGGCATACAGGAAAGTGCTAGAACACTTTCAGCAGCATGCCATAGATAGGGCAGTGGAAACTCTGGAGATTTCTGTCTCCAAAGATGAAGTGCTGACAACAAGGCAGAGCTCTGCTAACATCTGCCCAGCACCAATAATATCTTCTGTGTTCTACAGACAGGAGATGATGAACCTCTATCCTCAGACACCAGTTCCAGAGACTGGGGATTTAATTTACTTCTCTGCTGAGGAAGAACAACCTGGTGAGCCACCAGCAGAAGAGCTGGCATCAGGGCCAAACATCACTGAGCTCTGCCCAGCACCAACAGAAGAGAGAAGAGAAAGCCAGCTTTTCTCCCACAATACTGACAGAGACATGGGATTTTCTGCCAGCAGCTTCTCTGGAGTTACCAGAAACTTCTCCAGCTGAAGCACTGATAACTGGACAGGAGGTCCAAGACCTCTGCCCCACAACTGCGGCAGTTCCGGAGGCCCAGGGTGAGAAGAAGATGATCATTTCCTAGCAGCAGAGTGGAGTCCCCCAAGTGATTCCCCCAACAAATCCATACCAGACCCTTATCCAAACAAGCCAGGGGGATATGAACATGCGCACCCCCCCCTTTTTTTAACCATACAGTTAACATGGCAAAGTACCTTGACCCCGTGTTGATGAGGACAAGGGAATCTTCCCCACAACCCTAGCTTGGTGGTTGTGAAGATCTGTGGGTGGGGGATGCTTATTGGAATGTCAAAGTCACCTTTAATCATGTGAATGAGTAAGGGGTACTACCACTCAAATGAAGGGAAAAAAACACACACAGTGACAGTTCTTTAATTAAAAAAAAATCCTACAATATAAATCCACTATCAATTTTGTCTTCCAGCAATGAAGATCCAAGTTAATCATGATGCCCGCGTACCTGTCGAAAGAAGAAACGTACTGAGATGATCCTCTCTCGGCGACTGTTCATCCGCAAAAGGCAGTTCCAAAGGATGACAGCTAAGTATAAACAAAGGGGCAGGGTCTCCTGGGTGATGTCATTGAGCAAATATGGACATGAGCAGCGGCTTTTTTCTTTTGGCAGGTTGGCAGGTATCGGGCATCATGAATACTTGGACAAGGGTCTGTTATAGATCTAAATAAAAATTGGATCTTTATTTTGAATCTGTAATATATAAACTAGTTCATGGTGGACAACTATAATGCGGTCATTTTACTAAGAAGGGTGTAAAATCTGGTGCGGCTCTGCATATAATCAGCTTCCAGTTTTTTTGTCAAAGCTTTATTGAACAAAATTAAGTTAGAAGCTGATGGGCTACTATGTGCAGCTCCACTAGATTTTGCCCTCTACAGTTTTAGTAAATCAACCCCAATGTATTTAACTCCAGTCTATTATTCTTCTGATGTCAGTGGTTTTGTATGTCAAAATTTGCATTTCTTCTTTTAAAATTTCCAAAGTATACAGTGTATAGGGTTCCCAAGTGTGCTAGTTAGTTTCCACGCAAACTAAATTTCTTACAAAACATAATAGAGACCTTTGAAAAGAGCTAGATTTTTTGTATTGTGAAAAGATTCATCACTTATTCCTGTGTTAGAAGCACATTTTTTCGCCATGCTAACAGCTTGTCAGAGTGCATGTTCACGTTCTGTAATTCCTTCAACTTATGATTCAAATAACCACTTTAGCAGGGCCTAAAATGCTGCTGTTATTAGGATACTTGAGCTTTATATGTCTATACAGAAATTACTGTGACTCTCTTTAACTTTTCTCATTAAACTTGTTCTTTAAAGCTTGGAAACTAAAACATATTTTTAGCAACAATCCTGCACAAATACATTATCCCCAGTGGGACAGAGGTAGAGAATATATTAATCACATGAAAGAATAATGATAATAATTATACATGTAAGGGGTTTGTTTATAAACAATTGGTGGGCAGTTTACCCAGAATTCTTTAGGCAATGTTCATTTATTTTATAAACAAAATGGGTTGACATTCACCTAATATTTACGCAGTGACAATTAAATTCCCTGGCATTTGGTAAGATCTGGTCTTCATTGGAAGGTCTTTACCCTAACATTTAGGCCCCTTTAATTTGGGCCGGATCTGTTCTTCTCAGCAGGGGATCTGTCCGCTGACCTCCTGCTGAGCTGAGTGGGCGAATGATAGGTCCATGTCTGATCCACTTATGCAGAGCGGACACAGCCACAACCCACTCTGCTCTATGGGCAGTCAGATGTAAACGTACAGTCCATTTACATCAGACTGCCTTCTGACTTGATCCGGGCAGACGGAGGGAAATGGATCCCCTTCTGTTTGGAGCAAGGCGGGTATAAATGGACACAAGTCTGTTTACATCCACCTCTCTCTAAGGAGAATAGAGGGTAAAAAAGTGGAAAGGTGGACCTGATCGGACCGCTCATGTGAAAGGGGCCTCACCCTATAAAAATAAGAGTGAATATTACAGTACCTTAACATTAACCTGACATTAAATCAGCCTTTTTGGAAGTGAGGCTAAATTTAACATAAAACAATAACATGAACACTTTCTTGCACGCCCTGGGAAATTAGGCAGTTGGAAACTGCACTATGCAAGAATAGCAGTTATTGTTATTATTATTGTTTTTAATTAGCATATATATAGCATCAAAAGTTTTTGCAGCACTTTACAATAGGAAGGAAGAAAGTAACAATACAATTCAAGACAATTACATTGAGAGGGCCCTGCTTATGAGAACTAACAACTTAAAAGGGAAGTGTAAGTGACACAACAGGTAATAACTGTGGGGGATGAGTTCATGTAAAAAAACAACAAGGCCAGTTGTAAGGTGGGATAGGCTTCCCTAAAGAGATTAATTTTCAGACATTGTCTAAAGGTGGACAGAGTAAGCGATAGCTGAACAGATAGAGGTAGAGAGAGTTCCAAAGGATGGGAAGGGCTCAGAAAGCAGTCTTAAAGGTGCGATGGAACAGGGTAATGAGAAAGCTAGAGTGCAGAAGGTCTTGGGAGGAGCAAAAATAACTATTTGGGTGTTATTTTAAGATGAGGTTGGTGATGTAGTTTGTGGCACAGTAGTTGTGAATGGCTTTGTTAGGATTTGGAATTTTTTAGTTGGGTGAGTGAAACCAGTGGAGGAATTGGCAGAGACAAGTGGTGGACACTGAGCCTTTGGAATGGTGTACACATTTGTCAACAGCATTCATGACAGATTGAAAAGGGGATAGTCTGTGCAGACCTTGGCCAACAAGGGTGGAGTTGCAGTAGCCAAGGTGAGAGATAATGAGGGAATAAATTACTAGCTTGGTTGTAACGTTGGTTAAGAAGGAGCACATTTTTTAAATATTATGAAGGTGAAGACTGCAAAATTTGGACAGTGACTGGATTTGGGGCTGAAAGTAGAGGTCAGAGTCCAAAATTACACTTAGCACCCTGGCTTGAGGAGGAAGGATTGATAGTTCTGTTTTGATCTTGATATGCATGGTCCCTAGAAGTGTACTTCTAGGAAAAGTGGATTGTCTGTGTGATGTTATAGCAGGCACCTCCAGAAGCCTGAATATAGCTTCTCTTATATTTTAGAGCAGCAAAGGAGTCATAAAATACAGAGTGCCCTAATATACATACACTATATTGTCAAAATTATTGAGACACCTGCCTTTACACGCACATGAACTTTAATAGCATCTCAGTCTTAGTCCGTAGGGTTCAATATTGCGTTGGCCCACCCTTTTCTATAACAGCTATAACAGCTTTAACTCTTCTGGGAAGACTGTCCGCAAGGTTTAGGAGTGTGTCTATGGGAATGTTTGACCATTCTTCCAGAAGTGAAATTGTGAGGTCAGGCACTGATCTTGGACGAGAAGGCCTGGCTCGCAGTCTCTGCTCTAATTCATCCCAAAGGTGTTCTAATGGGTTGAGGTCAGGACTCTGTCCAGGCCAGTCAAGTTCCTCCACCCCAAACTTGCTCATCCATGCCTTTATGACAAAAAAACATGACAGCGACAGTGTTAGTAAGGTTTCCTTAGTGGCAAATGCTAATGAATTATTTAAACAACTAGTACATAATGTATAACCAAAACATTATGGGATAGATGCAAGTATTAGCTCTAGGTGTTAGATATACTTTAGATCAGGGGTGTTCAAACTTTTTTCAAAGAGGGCCAGATTTGATGAAGTGAACATGTGTGAGGGCCGACCATTTTGCCTGACATTCTTTGAACCATTAAAATTCGGTCTAAGTGTGTTCGTTCAAGCATTAATACACTGCTCAACAAGAATTCTCTTGCCTTTGTCACGCTCGTTCCCGACACACAGACGAATGCTCTGCTCTTTAGGGGTACCGTTAATTCTCAGTGCAATAAAAAAAAAAAAAGGTTGGGGACTTCTTTCCCTGCATTTTTGTGGGTAGGGAAGCCCATTGAAATGAATGCCCACACACACACACACATACAGACACATGCACACACATACAGACACATGCACATACATACAGACACATGTACACACACACATACAGACACATGTACACACATACAGACACATGCACACACACACACACACATACAGACACATGCACACACAGACACATGAATAAAGCCCTTTTAAAACGAATCTAGCTTCAATCACAGTACTGTACCTTTCCAACTTCCTCATTCAGCCGGGTACTGCACTGTAGGGGGAAGCAGAGAGCACAGCACACTCCCCTGCACTTTTCTTTCACTTTTGAGGCTGACGGATCTTCTCACAGTGCCGATGTACAGTTCGGCAGGGGATCGGGCTCATCTGACAGCCTTGATCCCGCGGCACACTGGCTGAGAAAGGCTGGTTTAAATAACCAGACGGGCCGTTCAAAACCGGACCGCGGGCCGCGTTTGGCCCGCGGGCCGGACTTTGGACATGCCTGCTTTAGATATTCATCTGAATATCAGGCCAGTTGGATATCAATGTAGATAATTAATTTGAAAATACATTTCACTTACCATTATCATGTTTGTAAATTGGAAACATATATGAACAGTGAGTATTGATAAAAAGAGTCTTCACTATGTGTCTTTAAGTTCAACGGTCTGTTTCTGGGATAGTCCAGCAAGGAATGTAGCCAAAAAGGACAATTGCACCGGCCAAAAACGGTAAAGGGGGTATGTCAGCCATCCAATCAGCCTCGCCTGTGTATGGTGTCAGAGAATTATTCGGTATCCAGATCGTTTGGCTGTAGTACCGAACCTATTGTAGTACAAACAGGCAGAGCATATAGCAATTATTTAATGGGGGTGCCGTAATATAAGTTGGCTAGATTGTTTACAAGGAAAGTGTCTCCTAATAAGGAAAGCGAAACCGAGAAAAGGAAATAATAGTAATCAAATAAGGAAATGTCAGAATAGCATATTAAAGTATATACACTGGCCAAGGTGTAAATATGTATCTTCTGCTGTGTAGACACATACCTGTTGGCGATTCAATGTAGACAAACACCTGTGGCCAGGAGTAGCGTCCACACAGCCGCTCGGGTAGAGAGTGACTGCGGTGTAGAGCGTGGATAGAGGGACGCCGAGTGGCGTCTCTTGTACACACGCCCCGCTTGTAGTCACCAATCGGAGGAGCCAATGTGACGTCATCCAAGCCGGCCGCCAGGTGCATACCGCGCATGTCCCAGCTCACAGCGTCGGCATGTCCGAAGCCCAAACCTATTTCTATGTATACCTATTGAAAGTATCTCTCAAAAAATGTTGCAAGGGATGCCTGAAATCTGACTTGTATCTTAGGCAGACTTCGGGGAAAATTGCTGAGCCAGTCACACTGAGCAGGAAATTATGTTTCTGGGGAGTGGTCAGTACACACTCTGTGTACAGAAAACTCCAGGTAGCCATATTGCAATGTATTCTCAGAAAACTACATTGGCTGCAGATTGAAAAGGAAAGGTAATTTTTAATAACATTCAATTACAAAATGATTAGTGTTGCAATTGTATGCGCTATATTATTTTTTCCTTTATTTGCTATTTTTTCCTGTGAAAGTGGAGTTACCCTTTAATATATTACAACTATGTAATCTCCCAGCAAAAAACAACCCCTCTAAGGATAATAAAACAAATAACAATGTTGTCAGCAACCAGACATTATTTATCCCTTCAGACCTCAATTGATTTTCTGCCTCTTTTCATGTTAATGTTGGTTGAAGAAGCCTGCACACCCTTGTCTTTAACCACAATAATATTAGTGTTGCAAACCAGAAGAGAGGAAAAAAAAAATAGCTGTATTTTGTGTAATTGGCAGAACTAAGATCAAGCTTCCAGTATTTGTATATTATAGTGACCTGGTATTTTGGAGATCCTGGGGTGCTTTAGAAGGTAATGGAAGCTATAAGGGCCTTAGAAATGCCTTGTATTATACCATTCAGGTTATCTAACTAGTATTTCAGTGACTAAAGATTTGCTGTATGTCCCTGCAAATAAGAATTGAGTCTTGTTCACTTGTGAGCTTTGCATTGATATACACTGGTGTAGCAAAATATTGGAGAATGTATTAATAAAACTATCATGAATTTTTATCTCTGAAAGGACAATGAAGATGTATTGCGACAGCCAGATGCAATTTGTTCAGCAAATAGCTGCTTTATTAGCATTTTCTTGAAGTTTTTTGTTTGTTTTCTTTGTGATAAGATGTTTCCCATATGGTAACAAATCTATTTTGGGCCCAATAGAAAATAGTCAGATGTGTTTGTTCTATTACATTACTCCCCTGGGCAGGGAGTAATTTATTGTCTCATCTGTTAATTTTACTACATAAAATCAAATGTCTACATACATATATTTTATTTGATTATGATGAGTTAGAACATTTGTATCTATGCTCCTATTAAAAGGGTATTTAAAGAGAAACTATTGTATCCTGTTTTTTGGGTAATTTTAGAATGATAATGTAAAAAGTGCTTTTTTTTATAATTCTATTTGCAAGGCATCCCAGCCCATGTCTCCACTCACAGGAAGTTTCCCCCTCCACATCTCATGTGTATCAGAAAGGTGCTCAAGCATAATAGTTTGCTTGCTCTCCACTGCACACTGAAATCAATTGAAAGGGCCAGCACACCAATGACATCATACCATGAATGTTTAACTATCTCCTGCCGGGCCTGTAGTCAAATGAGGGCTTTGAGAGCTATAATCCTGGGTGGATGACATATGACGTACTCCCAGGATTGCCCCTAGCGTGCACCCCACGGGCTGCACTGCAGCGGGATCTGTCACCGGTGGACACAGATCAGTGTACCAAGCCACTGCCGATACCAGGTGATCATTGTGACCAATCACAATTGTGTACTATTGTTTTGATCTCTGTGATTGGTTACAGTGAACACATGGTACAGACAGGGCCAATAACAGCCCACCTGTGATTAGCTGTAGCCAATCACAGCTAATCACAATAGTACACTTGTTTCACCCATCACAGGGCTTACAATAATTGTGATGGCTGAAGGGCGCTAGTGCATTGGCCTCTGGTGGGAGTGTCTGTGTTTGCTGTCCTTTGAATAAGCAGTTGGAGCAAGATATTATTAGTGTACGATCCCTTTCTGCTGATTTCTATTTGTAAGGCATGCTTGTCTTTCTATTAAAAAGGGCAAGCCCTAGCTTTGCACTCTGGAACTTCTCCTGTATATATGGTAGAAAAATAGAAAAGAGAGGACGTGTCCATCTTTTGACTAAATTAGATGTGTGTGCACAATTTGATATTCTGGTATGCAAGTCACAACACAGGGTATTCACAGTATATTAGTAAAATTCACAGCATATTAGTAAACCGGCCTTTTTAGCCACCTGATGGCTATAAGTGGTAAATATGTAACATTTACAACAAATGCAAAAAGTGAAAGCGTAGTAATTTAAGTGAAATTTTGTTGTGAAATTACCAATTTTTAAAAGTTTAATCACAGTGAAGACTCTCAGTTTTGCTCACTGCTTAGACAAAATTTTAAGTTGGTAAAACCCAAAAATCTTTTTTTTAATTTAAAGAATGTATTGCTTGTATACAGTTACTTTAAATTTCTTATTTTCTTTTTTTGAGCTGTCCATGTTGCTATAAAAAAAAGTCAAATTATGAGGGGATTTTTGACACAAGAGTAGGGCTATGATAGTTGAAAAGAGCTTCAATGCAGCACTACTGTAGAAGCGAATCATTTTATTTTATGGGGAAGTAGAAATAGCTGCAACGGCTAATGTATTTACATCCTTTTATAATTTTTTTTATTTCTGGAGCTGCTCTTCTGCATAGGTGGAACAAAATTGAGAGATATGCTTATTCCAAGTCGATGTGTCCTAATCAGATCTGCTGGGGCTATAAAGCATACAAGGTAATCAAAGCACAACCTCAGTACTGCTTAGGGTTAACGCGCCTTCTGCAATTTTCTGACAGGTAGAGGTAGATACCTAAGTAATGTAGTACACAATAATACAATTAGTCATTGGAATTAGCGTTTTGGAAAATTGGGGTAATTGTACAATCTTTACCTTTATGTTGCCAATAACAACATGCTTGTTGTGGCTGCTGATTGCACTAGTTTTCCTTCCATCCTGGCCATTTGTATGTTGGGTATATGGGATAATGAAACAATCTGTTCCATCACAGCCCTTTGTATTTGTTGAAATCTTGAAGTTCTGCAATTTCTATTTGACATGTCAAAGATTTTAACCACTTAAGGACCGGAAGATTTGCCCCCTTAATGAACGGGCCATTTTTTGCGATATGGCACTGTGCCATTTTAACTAAATAGTACGCAACCATGCGACACTGTATCCAAACAAAATTTAGGTCCCTTTTTCCCCACAAATAGAGCTTTCTTTTGGTGGTATTTTATCACCTCTGCAGTTTTTATTTTTTGCGCTATAAACAAAGAAAGAGCGTAAACTTTGAAAAAAAAAAAAACAAGATTTATTTACTTTTTGCTATAATAAATATTCAAAAATAAAATAAAAATAAAAAATGTCTTCATCAGTTTAGGCCAATATGTATTCTTCTACATATTTTTGGTAAAAAAAAATCACAATAAGTGTATATTTATTGGTTTGCGCAAATGTTATAGCATCTACAAAATAGGGGATATATTTATGGCATTTTTATTATTATTTTTTTTTACTAGATCAAGTGGTTAAATGTTCAACGGGTTAAGAGTTCCCTAGGTAGGTGTTTCTAACTGTAGGGGAGTGTACTGACAGGTAGTAGATAGATATCGCTGTTCCTGATCACTAGGAACAGCAGATCTCTCTTTCCTCCCCTGTCAGAATGGGGATTTGTCTGTTTTCATTGACAGATCCCCATTCTTGCTCTCTGAGGAGCGATCGCTGCCGGCCATGCGCATCGGCTCCTACGTCGCGCCGTGAGCCCCTATGTCCCTTAAAACGGCTGCCGTACAGCTGTGGCCGCCGTACAGCTATGGCGATTTGTGCAGGAGAGCCAACTTGCCACCATATAACAATATACAGTGGCTGGTCGGCAAGCAGTTAAAATGAATCCTGACTGCCTTACATATATATACGTCCTGGTTGAGAATCGGTAATACCAAGATCATGGCTGCAGCTGCAAAATTTGCACTCAGTGATGGCCTTTTCTGTAAAAGTGATCTAGAGGCTCCACAACTGATTACTTTCAGAGGATGTTGAAGGCCCCCTCTGACGATAGAACAGGAGAGCCTGGGATTGCTACACATGGTTGAGCTGGCTGCAGAGAGATGAAAAGGAGGAAGATCCATTGCTCCCCTTCCTCTGTGACAAACAATCTCGGAAGTGATGAGGATTTAGTCACTTATAATTTCGGTTTGTTTTTTACTAGCCGTTACTGGGTAGGCAAGCACCTGATCAAGAAAGAACAACAATATCCCAGCGCTAATAGGTGGAGACCTGAGGAGCAAGATTGAGGGATGTAAATACATAGGGGGTTATGAGACCAGTGCAGCTGGAACGGACCGTAACTGGTTAAAACAGATCTATGAAAACAAAAACAACAAAAAGTCCAGCGCTCTAAAGGTCAGAGAAACAGACCGCTACATTCAAAAGTTAATAACTGAATAATTTAATGAAGGTAGACAGTCAATGTAAACAATCCTGTGGATTCACAAAGCTGAAAAGGGATTAAAACCAATTGGTGTGATGACTAGCTATCCATCGAGCAACAGGGGCCAATGTGGAGTCTCACCCAACTGCACGCTCCCAAGCTGTAAGACAGGAGAGAGGGGGTGGGCACGGATGGAACAGACACCAGTGGCCAGCTGGATCCCCACTGAACGTGGTGTGTGAATCCCGAAGAGATGACTCACCAACTCCGGAGTGTTGCCCCACGTGTGTAGCGGTAGAGGACACAGCTGCAAGCAGCGGGGAAAGAGGAACAAAGCTCCATCTCCCAATGGGCAGTGACGTCAGTCCAGCTGAGACACTGTTTCAGGGAAGGGGGGGCTTGGCGTTGCTATGGTATAGCCGCTGCAGTGTCAGCTGATAAAACACTCTGCCGCTCACAGAACTGCCCCTGTTCCTCCTTCCCCGCTGCTTACGGCTGTGTCGTCCACCGCTACACACGTGGGGCAACACTCTGGAGTTGGTGAGTCATCTCTTCGGGGTTCACATACCTAGCGTCACCTATGAATAATTCAAGGTACCATAGTTTATTGACATTTCCTGAATGTGTGCAATTTTAAAGTGTGACATGTTAGGTATCTATTTATTTGGCATAACAATGTTTTTTATATTTTACAAAAAAATAGGCATTATATATTGACAAAAATTCATTTAAATGTATTTTTTCCTGAAAATGTGCATTTGATAAAGGGCTGCACAAATATTGTGTGACATAGAAATTTGCAACTACCACCATTTTGTTCTTCATAGCCTTTGCATTCAGAAATATATAATGTAAGGGGGTTCTAAGTAATTTTTGCAAAAAAAGATTTTTACATGTATGTGAGAAATATCAGAATTGGCCTAGTCTTGAAGTGGTTAAAGCCACTATGTCAGAAAAAAATTTGCCCTGCGAATGTAAGAATTCAACGTTTCCTCCCACTGAATTCCAAATCATTAGTGTGTCCTGTGGTGACATAAAGCTTGTTAGGAGGAATCGCTGAGTGCAGTGGTGGACACAGGAGATCAACGCCAACTGAAGTGTCAGATTCTCAGCAGACTTCAGAAGATTTCCCTTCAATGGAGTAGAAATTTACTCACCATTTATGCTTATTGTATTATTTCCAAGTGTTAATACTGCTGTAACCCCATGTTTGAAGTGTGTGCAATAAAGGCACAGCAGTGTTTAAAGATCGAAATTATACATTTCGTTAAAGTGACATGAAAAAGATTGTATAGCACAAAAGACGGTTACTAACTCCATCTTGGAACCATATGATTTTAAGATATCTACTATGTAATTGGTATCTTAATATTTCAGTAATATTTTCTAACAGTATGATATTTTCCTGGTTAGATAGTGTTCACTGATCAGGCAGAAAGCTACACAGATGAGTTACTGGGCATAGTGGATTTTTAGACAATGTTGTCTTTTTAAATTAGTTTTTTTTTTTTTTTGGGTGTTTTTTTTTTATTTGCATGCAGAGGAATGTTCTGTAGTTATTTCTGACATTAGTCCCTTATTAATAACAAGGCATTTTGCATTTTTTTTTCTATTTTTAATTTGGTTCGGGAAAGATGTGTGACAGGGTACAGCTAAATGGTCAATGATTACCTCAGAACATCATTGTAGGCAACACCAAATTCTTCCACAAACTAACATGTTCACAATGGAAATATGTGAAATAGGGTGTGTGTGGCAGTAAGTAGGAGGAACATAAAATGTTTATATGTCTGGGACTTTAAGCGGTATTAAACCCAAAACAAGAGATGTAATATTTTATGTTTATGTATTATATTTTTTTTTTAGGCATTTTTTCCCTTTATTTTCAGAGGCTTGTCAACACTGTAGCACTGTACTCCTGAATATACAGTATTTCAGATACATCTGCACATTTATGTTTGGTGTGCAGGGGGGGACAGGTGATCAGAGGCTGCAGGGGGGGGCAGGCAGGAGGTCAGAGGCTGTGGGGGGACGCAGGAAGAGGCACAGGCCACCAGACGCCAGACACTGAGCGCTGCAACCGCTTTACCTTTAAAAATGGCGCCTCTCGGCGCCATCGTGTCACTGCGCATGCGCCCGCACTTCCGAAAATTGCCGAGCGTGTACGGGTTTTCCCGAGCACGGCCAACCTCGGAACAGCGCTGGCGCCTGCGCAGTTGCACGTCGGCCCGGCCCCCGCAGCCATTTTTCTTTCTGGCGCCGCTGCCCTCACAGCGGCCGGCGGCCGCAGGGGTAGCCAGACCACCGGCCCACCGGGGGATTTCCCGGTATCCCGGTTGGCCAGTCCGGCCCTGGGTGTGCATGCTTTTCCTATGCCACAAATTCAGCTTTAACCACTTAAATCCCCCATGTCTTTTTCTCCCTAAATCCCCTTGAGTCCCAGAGCTTTTTTTTTTTTTTCTTGGTGGTGTCTTAGTTCCTCACATTATACTGTTTAGCATTTGTAGTCTGTGACTCGGTTCACACCTATGCAGTTAACTCTTGATCTGTTTCTACAGTGCTTTTTGCGGTGCATTTTGCATTTTTGCACACACATTTTTGATGCATTTTACATTTTGCAATTTGCATTTCTATGATTTTTTCTTTTTCTCTTTGGGCAATTTGTTGATGGGTGGATTAAAAAAGGCAAGACGCAATGTGCAGCACAATTTTTGTTGTGGTAAAAACAGGCTCCATGCATTTATGCAGCTTCTCAATTGAAGTCTATTGAATCAAAATGCACTGTTTTGCTTTTAAAAGCCCCTGACCCTTTCCAAAAATGCAGCGGATGAAAAAAGCATAGATGTGAACATGTCCCATGGGAAACCATGTTAAATGGATCGTAGTGTGTTTATGCAAAAAGCATTACAAAACGCATAGGTGTGAACCGAGCCTACCACAGCATAATGTACATTGTTTTTTGTAGGACAGCTAGGGCTTTAATTTGGTAGTAAATCTTGATTCATATATTTTTATTTCCTTGAACTTTGTTGGGAATAAATAGTAAAAAATGTGAAAAAAAATAAGTTTTCCCTAACACAACATCTTTAAAGTGGCTGTAAACCCGAAATTTAAAAAAAAAAAATTTTATATAATACTGTAGAGTATAAGATTTCCTATCATTT
Organism: Aquarana catesbeiana; assembly: GCF_042186555.1. Classification (NCBI taxonomy): domain Eukaryota; kingdom Metazoa; phylum Chordata; class Amphibia; order Anura; family Ranidae; genus Aquarana; species Aquarana catesbeiana. Next base: position 171,522,413 of record NC_133327.1, on the reverse strand, counting down.
GAGCCCATTCTTGCCACACAGAGTTAATCCATCTCTGAGCAATCCTCTTTTATTGTTCAGTGAGAAAAATCTTGACAAACTGAGAAAAACGTTTTTAAATTCTCCCCCTTGCTGTGAGTGACAGCCTAAGACATATGCATTATTTTTTAATTCCCTCCCCCACTCCTTTCTTCAGCAGCTCTGCAAGGATTGGCTGTTCCACACCTCAGCATGATTTGGCATGCTGAAGTCATGTGGTTACTTTCCTGTCTTTTCACTGGATGTTATAGATCATAGCAGAAGTTCAGCAGAAGTTCAGTGTTAGAAATATACAGGAGAAAATGCATATTGACAAGGAGTGTAGAGGTGGGCGGGGAGTCTACTGACATCATGACTCCACCCACCGAGCTCCAGACAACAGACCCACCCACAGAATATGCAGTTTTTCGGGTCTAATAACAGACAGAGGGGAGACATTTGACAAGTAAAGATACATGCAGGAGGCATGTATATCCTTATAGATAACCCCTATGGCAGTAGTTTAGAAAGGATGACATTGGGTTTCCATCCACTTTGAGTAATTTTTTCAGCCCCCAAAAATTACACAAAAATATAATCAAAAACACCTACTGATTATAATGTTGAACATGGTTTCACACTACCTGATTTATTTTATTTGTTTTCTGTTTCACCTTTGCAGAGGTAGATGGAGGAAAGTTCCATTCAGGCACTCATCAGCAGGTGAATATTAGGCTGATGCTAACATTTCCAAAAGGCAGTTCAAAATGAGGTTTTCACGGAAAGTGACAGCATGAGTAGAGTGGCAGTATTTGAGGCCCAGAATTGGGATTTAGGGGTCTTACATGAGCACCGTATGACTGATGTATGCATATACTGAATGTGTATGTATGTGGACATTAGGAGCTTCTCATCCCCTTTGCATGCAGGTGTTTGGCGGCTAAATGACTGCTGCCAAACAACTGCATGCAAAGGGGGTCAGCACCTTTTTGGGTGGACATTTGCTCTGTGGGTATTCCACAGAATATAATGAACAAAATATTGATAAAATTATTTACATGTTCTCTCCAAATTGTTGAGTTCAGTGGATGTAACATGTGTCATACTTAAGATTAAAATAAATTTGAATATGCCACTGAAAAAAAAGGAAATCTGAACAGGACTTTATCCACTGAAGGTACAAGCAACAAATCTGCTTTTACCTGCAGCACGTGACCTCATTTGTGAATGAGCAGAGAATGATCAGTAACTTAAACAGTTGCAGTGAACCAATTATTTGTACACCAGTGTTTTGTTGGTCTGCTCTCAAAGTTTTGCTTGCAGTTATTCACCATACACAGATTGTTCTTGACATTGCATTTAAGCATTTAAAGTATGATTAAAGTTTTTTTTAGATTTGGATAAAGTGGAGATGGATTAGAACTCTTGTCAACTTTTATTGTTGTCTGTGCCTCCATTAGGGAGATTCAACCTCTCTATTTGTCATGTTTACCATTATCATTGAAAATGAAAGTAAGTAAAAATGCCAAATTTTGGGTTGTCCACATAAAATTAATAAAGGAAAAGTCTTTCAATGGGGACACTGGTTCTGGAGACCTTGTGGGCCCTAAGGAGTTCCCTATATTTGCAGGGATTTCCTCTCACATCCTGTTTTGGCAATGGGACCAGAAGTGAGGGGAAATCTGCCCAATAGGAGAGATAAACTGACAGGGGTTATGACCCTCCCTTACTCTAAAATCTAAAATGAAAAAAAAAATGTTTTTCCTAAAGTTCTACTTTAATTCTTAAGAAATATCAGTTGTGTATAATTGCACAGATGAATGTTAATAAGCAATTTTTTAAAATCTTTATAGGCTATTTTTCTTTCTTATTAGTTTTTCACTTGTTGGTACTTTTGCATTCTGCATTTTGTTTCCATATACTTCTTACATGATTGGACGTTTTCATTATTTCATCATCACTTTAATTATTTCTAAGTGAGTACTATTAGACAAGTTGAAGTCACTTAGATTCTAAAATGTCTGTGAAATAATGAATGTAAAGAGGTTAATCACACTCTTTCAACAAGGATAGTGTGTCCTGCTCACTGTACACAAAATAAAGTGATTAAGCCTTGAGTATTAAGATGCTAGTTCATCAAGGACAGCCACAGCAAAAAGCTTTTTGTTATTTAATGTGCATAGTGAAACTTAAAAATATTAATCACAGGAAACATTTTAAAGCATGAACGGAAGAACTTTAAAATAAGATAACTCTAGCCAAAACTTGGCAAAAGCAGTGAAAGAATAGAATATGCATAGGAAATCCCCTATCCCCCATTTAGTAAGGGTTTACTACTTGTTTAATCTGGGGGCTCTGTTTAAATGTTGCAAAACCTTAGCAGTGCAACAAACCCTTCATGGGTCATAGCAACATGGAACAAGTAAGTTTGATTTAACATGTGTGTATTGGAAAATATTAGACTGCCTGGGTAGCAGCTACCAACCAGAATTAGAATTCAAGCTTGTGTATTAAAGTGTGAAAAATACTTTACACTAATCTGAAAAATGGCAAGGTGGAGGTCAGCTAATTTATATCTTTATTATAGGTCAATAGAGGGGCACAAATCACTGCAAATTGGCGGATCAGATGCTTTCAGCCGAATCAGAATTTTCCATTACCAATGAACATGTGCATGCCTATTTACCTGACCTGCACAGAAATTCGAAATTAATGAATATTAACAATTTGTTTTAATAAATTGCAAGATTCTTTACAGATCAGATGATTGGCAATCATAATCAGGAGAAAGAGAGAATTGCGACTTGTTTTACAATTTTATGCTTCACCCAATTCACTGATTCATGGTAATTTTGCAAATCAATTGGCTTATCTCTACAGGTCAATACAACAATCTAATACCTTTTCACCCACAGGACTGTGAATGTCACATGGAGACATCCAATTACATTGAAACAGGAACCATTTAGTTACCAGCATAAACATTTATTCATAACTATCAGAGTGAACCAACTTTGAAGCTTTCAGTGAAAGGAGGTAATAAGAGTCAAAACTAGTTATTTAAATATGGGTTAGAATGCTTGCTTTCATTTATGGAACTGGATGTTCATTAAGGAAAAATATTTTGTAGGCTTCTCGGCTGCCCAACATTACACTCCTGTATGTCATGTGGGGCGGCACAAGGACTATGATTAACAATGGGACATTTCCTCATTGCTTCACTGTTTATCATTGCTGTCTATGTGACCTAAGTGGGCAGAGCTCTGGTGGTCACATTATTACTTAAAGCGGAAGTAATCCCTCCTATCCTTAGCCTCTGTTTGACCTGCAACTGCCAAGGTGCTGCACATGTGATCAGCTATGGCACCAATAAATCTATTCAAAACTTGTGCTAAAGTACTAAAGTGACAGAAAGTAGAAAACAGCGCTGGCAGTCTATATTATACAATACACATCCTGGTGATTAGTGCCATATACATCAACGTGTTTGTGACATACAAAATCAAAATACAACAAAATGATATATAATATAATATGCACAAATCTGTAAAGTGCTTGGTGCTTCTATAAAAAAGTGTAATGGTGCTCCAAAACTTTGCAAAATGTAAGGGGACTCCCCCTTCTGTGACCCCTCTTACCAGAAACAATAGACCCTCAGCTTCGCAGTCTGGGATAAAAAAAGGCAGTGATCTATTGATCTGGGGATATGTAGGATGGTTCCTCAACAAACTCTTCCAAAATGGTGATTTACGACAGAAAGGATATGCCACACTCCATAGATGGGAAAATAGAGAAAAAACTCATAGTGAAATACCGCTTAACATAAATTATCAAACGCATTACAAGCACCACTTACATGATATTTGGCAAAGACAGGCATCAGTATAAAACATCTGAGTTCGCCGCTGTATGGCGTACATTCGACGGAGGCAGAAATTGCGTCAATGGTTAGCATAAACCGGGAGTACTTCCGGTTTATGCTAACCATTGATGCAATTTCCACCTCCGTGGAACGCATGCCATACAGCGGTGAACTCGGATGTTTTTTACTGATGCCTGTCTGGCAGGGCTGGGCTCAGCCCTTCCTCCTCTGAGTTGGCCACTCAGCTGTCAGCTAATTGCCAGCTCCCATCTCTCTGAACAGTTACTCAGCTGTTGATGATATCCTGCTCGTCAGTCCTGGCTACTTAAGCGGTCCAGTCCAGAGGAGCTCTGCCTTCGCCTTGGTCAAGATCTCAGAGACGATCACCTGCAGTCCTGTTTAAAGTCTTGCTTTGCTGACATCCCTTCTGGCTCCAGATCCTGCTTGCTGTTTCTCTATGTTGATCCCTGACTTCTGGCTTGGCTGACTATCCATTCCAGTTACTGAACTTTGGCTATGTTTTGACTACATTTGTTCTTTTTACTTTCATTATTAAACAAGTATGATTTAACTGTACTTCTGTCTTGGTCTGGTTTCTGACACTGTCTTTGCCAAATATCCTGTAAGTGGGGGTTGTAATGCGCTTGATAATTTATGTTAAGCAGTATTTCACTATGAGTTTTTTCTCTATTTTCCCCCTCAATGGATTATGACATATCCTTTCTGTCATAAAGCACCCTCTTGGAAGAGTTTGTTGAGGAACCATCCTACATATCCCCAGATCAATAGATCACTGCCTTTTTTGATCTCAGACTGCGAAGCTGAGGGTCTACTGTTTCTGGTGAGTGGGGTCACTGAAGGGGGAGTCACCTCACATTTTGCAAAGTTATGGAACCAGCCATTTGATAGTTTGATTTTGCAGGTATAGCTATGTAAAAGATTAAATATAGATGCCCATACTGTTTAAAAGTATGTTTCCTGCCAAATGATTCAAAGCTTCTACAGACTAAGTGGCAATGCAGAGGAGTGCAGATTGTCCCCAGTAGCATTACCATTCTAAAGAGCAAACAGGCAGGTGCACCAGGTAATTACAACCACAACACAACTTTTAAGAGAAAACAATAGCACACATAATTAAATATAATACTTTTCTACCTTTATATAAAATTTTAAGTTTTAGGTTTAATGATACTTTAAAGTGACCCTATAATTACAATTGAGATTTTCCCGCAGTCATACATGTAACTCTGTGTCTGCATCAAAACCAACACAGGGATTGTCAATCCCTGTGGTTGCCTGCAGCTCTCACTGGTTCCTTCCCCTGACCCCCCTTCTTAAAAAAGAAATTAGTGACATGGAGGTCAGAGGGAGGAACCAATGAGAACTGTGAGGGACCCTCCCAAAAGTGTCTGTCTTGCTGCGGAATTCACAAGATCAGTGTTCAGCACCTGGAAAGTGAAGTATTGACACTGTTATTCTACAGGTATGGCTTTGAGAAGATTTCAATTTATTGACAGGGTCACTTTAATAAGTTCTGACAGGGTCACTTTAATAAGTTCAAGAAGGAATTGTTTCCCTACTGCAAGGTGACTGGTGGATGCCTGAGTTTGAATTTATTCTTTTCTTTGGTAGAATGAAAAAAGGCTAATAAAAACTGCTAATTCAATGTGGTTTACAGTATATTTGACTGTAACTTTCTTACTATTTAACAATCCTTCCTTACAATTTATCAGAGCTCATATTGGTAAACTCAACTATAGAAAGATTTATAAACAAATTTGAAATTCAAACAAAGAAATGGCAGATTGTTCTTTTGAAATTTCAAGCCATCTAGAAAGATAACATTTCCCCAGACCCCTTGGTACAAGTCAGTATGTAAACCAAACCGGTCTGCAAAAACAATCAAGACCCATTTTTAAATAATGAAAGTGACAGAGCCGTCACATTGATGTATTCTCAAGCATAAAGAATGTACACTTACTAATTCAAGCAAATACACAAATACACAAACCCATCAGGGATAAAGGGACACGTGCAATAAAATGAGAAAACTGTATCCTGTCAGCCATCATCCACTTTGCTGGGAAATTCCTCGGATTTCTGAAAAATATTTGATAAAAAGCAAGAGAAAAAAAAGTTTGTTAGATGTGATAAAAGCTGTGAATTACAAAGGATAACTGTTTCCAAATCATAAAAAGGGATGAAGAAATTTACCTCGGTTCGGTTTGCAAACATTTTTGCAAATCTTGCCCAATGTTCACAATCTTTGTGGCAAATCTTTTTGAAGGCTATATGGGTGAATTTTACTATGCAGTTCTGCCCATCTGTAGGACTAACAAACAAGCATACTATTGTCAAACAAAAGGCATAGGAACCTGACACTGCCACGCAGGACTTGTGCAAGGATTTTTCCCTACACAGGTGAAGGAGCATTTATCCCCCCCCCCATCCTGGCATCTTAAGGCTAGCTAATCAGCCTTATGCTGATGCCCACCCTGGGTGCTGAAACCAACGGCACTGGTGATTGGGTTTAAAAAATGGGGACTGGTAATCAGTGTACCAAGACCTAGGGTACTGGTGATCAAAATGGGGGAAATTGTTGTTGAGTTATAAAACTGGCAGTTGGGGTGCCAAAATCAATGATTCCACTGTGATCTGAATGCTGAAACTGACATTATTGCTGATCATGGCCCCAAAATCAGCTGTACTGGTGATTAGGGTATTAAATCTACTGGTACTGGTGGTCAGGGTGCTATAACTGGTGGTACTCACTGTCAGGGTCCTAAATCCAGCAGTACTAGTGATTACTTTAATGCCGTTCACTTCTCTAGCCTGTGACCCCCCCCCCCCCCAAGGCACCGGGTACTATGTCACAAAGGATGCAGCTTTAATTTTGGAGGCCCCAGGTAACCCTGCAATCACCTCAAATACCTGGGATAATACTGCGGTGGGCCCCCTGGTGAACCCCTCTCTGCTGTGATCCAGCAAAGTAATCTGTAATGGGTTATTGATCATATACTGGGGGTCAGCAGCTGTACTGTGCTCTGTTATATGGAGGTGATACTGATGTATAATGGGGAATCAGCCTTCCTAGGCAGGTTGTGTGGATCTCAGCGCCTTCTCTATCAGAGATAGATGGTGCATCTTGCCCCTGCTCTCCCCTGAGGGGAGGAGGCGGAGTTGTGGGGCAGAAGAAAGAAGGCAAAACAATAGGGGTGATCAAGGAGAGAAAGAGGAACTGGAGGAATATCAGCAAAGCAGGGCATAGGGGAAAGCATATTTTACTACCCCCCCTTCTTCTCCAACTTGGCACCCTCATGTGACTGCTTAAGCCGCCTTGTGCTGGGGCTGGCCCTGCTGCCATGGGGGATATGTACCAATGCCGAAAAAAAAATAATAATCTCTCCTTACACAAAATGACTAGCTCTCCCTAAAAGTTCCAACACACACTGACAGTATGGTGGCTTTGAACCTTTTAGAGAAAGGGGACTAGGTTATACATTTTTTCAAATTATTCGCTCTTTTGACTTAGGTGGCAAGAGCAAATGCTATGTATTACATTGCAGGCGGTTCCTTCTTTCTGGTGGTGAACCTTCAAAACAAATACAACTTCTAAAGAAAGAATAACTCACTTTAACAAGCTGTTATATGCAGATTAATTCAAGTGTAATACCAGCAAAATATAAGGGCTTCACAATTTAATAAATACACAAGAGGGAAAAATGTTGTGGAAATTAATTATGACTCTTATACCCTTTTTCTTAATATCTGATATTGATACACACAGCTGATCCCTTCTGGATGATGGATAGTTTGCAAACAAAAATGTTTAATAGCCTTTATATCATTGTATGAGGTTGTTACCGTCCATAAGTGACCCTGCTTGAATGCTATAGAGAGAGGAAAACGCTGAAGGCTGGTGTAATCTTTAACTATGCACTACCCCCCCCCCCCCCCCTTGTTGCATGGTAAAATGTTTGTTTTTTCTAGGAGGACTGAAATAAGTACAAACCTGTACCTTATTTTTTGCTCCTGTAGGCTTCATCTGTGCTGCATAGCTGGTCCCCAAAGTTGCTCCTTTTTGTCAGTCACAGCTCCGTCACCACATACACTGGAAAAATAGTGGTTTGGCATTGTACGTAAGGAAAATGAGGGCCTGACCACAGCCCAGGAGCTTCAGAGAGTGGAGAAGAGGGTCAGCTGTAAGGGAGACAAGGATTAAGGTAAATATCTTTACTTTATTGATACAAGTGGGGCAGTATTAGGTGATGCCGAGACTGGAGGACCGGAAGTGTGGCGGGAGAGCTCTCATACCCGAAGTGTACACCTTACATACAATGTGATTTTAACCTATTGTAAACCTGAGCGTTATTTTTATAAAATTTACAGGTTATTCAAAATTACTACACTATGCTGGCACCTGTGTTGGCTCTGAGTTAACATAGCAGAGGAAAGTACAGTGCAGTGAAGGATTTAAAGGCACAGTGACCCTTAATATTGAAGTGGGCTAGTGATACGTGTGTTAGATCGATGGAGGCATTACATATTACCCCACAAGTGGGGACAGCGCTGTTTGAAGTATATTCGTTTATGAGTCAAAGTTAGAGCACAGCTGTAATCACTTGGTGGGTGCATTCACAGAGTGTGAAGAATTTTCCTTTGTGGCAATGGGATTGTGGGCTTAGCAGCAGCTTAACACTAGTCACATTATATCTAGTTCAGTTAGGTGGGGAACATACTTTAAGTGGTTGCAGCAGCTATCTAAGGGTGGAGTTGTCATTTCTGAGTGGCAGCACATACCTTTTTTGTATTTGTATCTTTACTTATTTATCTCTCCCTAGAAATGAAAACACCCCCCCCCCTACAAAAAAAAAAAAAAAAAGCATTTAACCCATGCAATGTGTGTGCAGAGTTAAAGTGAAAAAAAAGGCTACAGTAAGTTTAACTATTCCTAAGAATATTTCCTTCCTCTTCCTCTTACCCATTCTTCTTAACCTGTAAAAATATGTGTGTAATTACCTATTTGTAATCCACTCTGAGTCACTATGCGCTACTATGATCCCATAGCTCTGGCTCCTCTGTGTCAGTGAGCGGCTGCTGCAGGGGAGAAGAGAGAGCACTGACAACTCCTGGACCATGGAAGCCTATGGGTGACGTCACTGCTCCTGAAATTCCTAGTTATTGTTAAGAGCTCCCCAAGCCGGAGCTGAATGATGACATGACTGGACTGCAGGGGTTCTTGATACTCTTTCTTCCCACATTTTTCCAAAATTTCCCAAAAGTATTGTGTTTTTTTGTATAAAATAGAGAAAAGTTAAACTTGTTTTTCCTTTTATCATAAGACAGCTATAGAGATTATAAATGTCTTTTTTACAGGCCCTTCACTCCAATGAAACAATAGAAGAACTGTCTCAATAATGGGATGGTGTCTTTTCCATAATACAACATTTGTGAGCTCTGAAGATTTTTTTTTTAATACAGACTAGGCAGATGTGTATACTTGCCTATTTTAAATCTGCTGCAGTCCAGTCATGTCAACATTCAGCTCCGGCTTGGGGAGCTCTTAACAATAACTAGGAATTTCAGGAGCAGTGACATCACCCATAGGCTCCCATGGTCCAGGAGTTGTCAGTGCTGTCTCTTCTCCCCTGCAGGAGCCGCTCACTGACACAGAGGAGCCAGAGCTATGGGATCATGTGACCCAGAGTGGATTACAAATAGGTAATTACACACATATTTTTACAGGTTAAGAAGAATGGGTAGGAGGAAGATGAGGGTGCATTTTTAGGAATAGTTAGACTTAGGCTTTACTTCTGCACTGAGTTCATCTTTACTACATCATTCTACTAACACTCAGGCCTCTCTGTTACCAATTTCCCTCCTCTCCTACAAATTGCTCCTGCAAACTATCTTAGATCTTAGAAATCATGGCAGAGAACCTGTCTGGATCTCTGACTTTTTGGTCCTTATGTCTGTGTTTTCCAATCGGGCTTTGTATCTTGTTCTTATCCTTTCTGTTTTGGCTACCTCAATGATCTGTTCTTTGTCTTCTACTCTGTGTCTGCGTTTGGTCTTGGACAGTTGAATCACTTTTTTGAATTAAAAAACATCTTTATTCTGATGACACTTATGTCCATTTCTGTTCCTGAATGTGCTCCACTTCTTATAAGTCTTGTTACCATCCATGCCTTTTTATTCATCTCTTAGCATTTTCAGAGGCCTGTAAACCATCAGGTTTAAACAAACCAAATTGGATCAGGGAAACAGGTGAGGCAAATACTGGTAGAATGGATTGTTAAAAAAAGCTCCATAGCCTGTTTAATAATAATTTATTTAAAGTGCTTCTGTACGTAAAACGTTTTATTTTAGTCTTTTATAGTGAGGGCAATAGTTCAAAACGTCATCAGGTTTTTCTTTACATGGCTGTCTACACCCTGTTGGGGAGATGTCCCCCCAATTTCCATCTTATAGACATAACACCAAGTGATGTGAGATCTCTTCAAAGTGAGGGGATCTTAGCCAGTTATCATTGGAACAGATGTACCTGTTGGAAAATTTCCCTTCACCTGTCAGAACCTCTATGAATTAAAATTATGATATATGAGTTCTCTAATTCTCTAATTTTGAACAATGAAACAGGGTTGTCCAATAGGCCAAGATCCAGCATCACATGAAATGTTTCCCAGTTGATGATAAAAGTACCTTGAGGAATTGTTTGACAAGAAAAAACAGCCCAAGTCAGTTTATCAAGTAAATAAATCTGAAAGTAAAATAATCCTGGACACATTGAAATGGTTTCAGACAGCTAGACATGGGTTTTTCTTTCCTATGAACAAGATGATAATTAAATACAACACCTGTTCAATGTTTAAAAGGCCTTCAGAGCTCACAAATGTTGTATTATGGAAAAGACACCATCCCATTATTGGGACAGTTCTTCTATTGTTTCACTGGAGTGAAGGGCCTGTAAAAAAGACATTTATAATCTCTATAGCTGTCTTATGGTTAAAGGTTTTATTGTTTACTAGTGAAATGGCAAATAGTTTAAAGTGTACACTTTAATACACAGTGCTGTGAAAAAGTATTGCCCCCTTCCTGATTTTTTTTTACATATTTGTCACACTTAAATGATTCAGATCATCAAATAAATTGTAATATTACACAAAGATAACCCGAGCAAATACAAAATGTAGTTTTTAAATAATGATTTAATTTATTAAGCGAAAAAAGCTGTCCAAACCTGCCTGACCTTGTGTGAAAAAGTAATTGCCCCCTAAATCTAGTAACTGGTTGTGCCTCTCTTGGCGAAAACAACTGCAATCAAGCGTTTATGATAACTGTCAATGAGCCATTCATGTCGCTGTGGAGGAATTTCGGACCACTCTTTTTTGCAGAATTGTTTTAATTCAGTCACATTGGAGGGTTTTCCAGAATTAACGACTTGATTAAGGTCATTCCACAGCATCCCAATCAAATTTCGTCATTACGACTTTGACCAGCAGAGGCTGCTCCTCTGAAGTTTAGTTGTTTCTTGCTCTGAATGGACTGATGTTAACACTGACAAATGTATATTTGTTCATCGATTCCAAGTTGTTGGAAAGTGTTATTTTAAGAAGTTGGGGACTGCAATAAAAAGGTAAATGGAATTACGCTATGTGGAGTTTTTCTTCCTATTATTTGAGTACCTGTGGAGGTGATATGCAGCTTTGACCCAGTCTGTGATGTGGATGACAGGCATCTAAAGTATCTCAAGGCTTGATATTTACCTATATCTGGTAAGTGAGAACCCCTTGGGGAGTGTGACGCACGGTCTGAGGATCTTGGTGTAAGGTGCACATTTACCATTCAACATTAGGACCACCATCTGTGGTTTCTGGACTTTATCACCATCTGTCATTCATTTATTACTCATATGTCCAAAACCATATGAAAGCTGGTCATATTATATACTGACAGGAGTGATGCTTTAGTATTACTTGGTACTTTTTCATGTACTTTTGGACTTGATACTATTTGTGTATACATTTTTAATTTTAAGCAGCAGCTTGCCATTGAATTGTATAGTATATTTATAGATTGATTGTATTTAACTTTTAAGTTTCATGGCACTGAGATAGTGGAATTAGGCCCAATTACACTTGGATTTTATAATTATGGCAAGTCTCTCAAGTCCTGAAGCTGCAAAGCAGCTGCAGACCATCACACTAGCACCACCATGTTTGACTATTGACATGATATTCTTTTTATGAAATGCTGTTTTAGGTTTACACCAGATGTAATGGGACACACACCTTTCAAAAAGCTAAACCAAAAGCCTTGGGGGTAATCAAGATGTTTTGGGCAAAGGTGGGGCGAGTCTTTGTGTTCTTTTTGGTCAGCAGTGGCTTTCACCTTGGAACGCTCCCATGGATGCCATTTTTGCCCAGTGTCTTTCTTATTGGTGAATCATGAACACTGACCTTAACTGAAGCAAGTGAGGCCTGCAGTTCTTTAGATGTTGTTCTAGATTCTTTTATGACCACCTGGATGAGTCGTCGTTGTGCTCTTGGGGTCATTTTGGTAGGCCAGTCACTCCTGGGAAGGTTCACCACGGTTCCAGGTTTTCTCTATTTGTGGATAATGGCTCTCACCATGGTTCGCTGGAGTCCCAAAGACTTAGAAATGGTTTTGTAATCCTTTCCAGACTGATACAAGTCAGTTACTTTGTTTCTTATCTTTTCGTGAATTTTTTTAGATTGCGCCATGATGGCAGCTTCTATTTAAGTAAATTCTTGATTCAACAGGTCTGGCAGTAATTAGGTTTGGGTGTGGCAAGTGGAATTTAAATCAACTCAGCTTAGTATTTACTTAGGTTATCTTTGTGTAATATTAACATTTGTTTGAAGATTTGAAACTTTTAAGTGTGCAAACAAATATGCAAAAAAATAAAAAATCAGGAAGGGCAAAAACTTTTTCACAGCACTGTATATTAGTATTTAATGTGGATCGCTTTATAAATATTCCCATCCCTGTAGCAAAGGCTTCATGTTTAGATGCTGTTATATCAAAGAATTAAAAATCATGACTAAAATAAAATATTTAAATCCTTATTGAGTTATCCCATAATGATTAGATCTAGTAAATTCAGTCTCTCCCTGAAAACCTGAATATACAGATTTCTAGTCTCAGAGTGCTACCTGGTGGCCAAGTTGAGCTAATGTAATGCAAACAAATAGTTTATCAATAATTCACCTTCAAATCAGATCTGGGTAAATACGCAGTACCAGTTACCTTCTGGGAGGGTTCCTAAACCGTATTGTTTTTGGCAGATAATATGCAAGCTCAGGGAAACACAGGAGTAACATTCCTCCCAGCATCATCATATATTTATACACAGCTTCCATCTTGAAGATATCATACACCTTCCAACATCCAGTGGCCTGCGATCGTGGCACAAAGAGGCAGAATGGGGAGATGCCTATGTAAACAAGGCATTTTCCTGTTCTGCCTAGCAACATGACAGGGATCTACTGCTCCCAGTGATCCCAGGAACAGTGACCTCTGTCATGTACTAGTGAGCCCACCCCCCCTACAGTTAGGACACACTGAGTGAACACATTTAACCCCTTGATCGCCCCCTAGTGTTTAACCCCTTCCCTGCCAGTGACATTTGCACAGTAATCAGTGCATTTTTATAGCACTGATCGCTGTATCAATGCCAATAGTCCCAAAATAGTGTCAAAAGTGTCCGATCTGTCCGCCGCAATATCGCAGTCATGATAAAAAAGATCGCCGCCATTACTGATAAAAAAAAATGAATAATGAAAATGCCATAAATCTATCCCCTATTTTGTAGACGCGATAACTTTTACGCAAACTAATCAATATACGCTTACTGTGATTTTTTTTTACCAAAAATATGTAGAAAAATACATATTGGCCTAAACTGATGAAGAAATTTGTTATTTAAATATTGTTTGGGGATATTTATTATTTATTATCTTTTTTTATTTATAGAGCAAAAAATTAAAACCGCAGAGGTGATCAAATACCACCAAAAGAGAGCTCTATTTGTGGGAAAAAAGGGTGTCAATTTTAATTGAGTACAAAATTGCATAACTGCACAATTGTCAGTTAAAGCAACGCAGTGTTGTATCGGAATAAAGGGCTTGGTCAGGAAGGGGGTAAATCCTTCCGGGGCTGAAGTGGTTAAATGGTATTTTCATGCTACATTTTTATAAGACTTGTGTGCTCTGCCTGCCTATAATAGAGGGGCTGCCAGTGACAATTTTTTATTTTTTTATTTCTACTAATAGCGGCAGGGAGGGCAGAGACAGAGACACAGACATGGAGCTGACAGGCAGGGAGGAGGGAGCTTCAGATGATGAAGGGAAGTACGTTGACCACAGTGGTCAGGGCTCAGCAGCCCTGATTATCGTGGTCAGTGCAGAGAGGGGGACACAGGAAGTGCCAGGATTAGCCAGGATTTTTACACTTTAGAGAGGGGCAGATTACACAGCACTGTGCTGCGTAATCTGCTTTAAGGGAACAGGATCTCTATTTTTTTTAGGTTAACAAACACTTTAAAGTGATTGTAAAGGCTCTTTTTTTTTTTAATAGCAAACATGTTCTATTTATCTCCTCTGTGCAGTTGCTTTTGCACAGAGCAGCCTGGATTCTTCTCTTCTCGGTCCCTCCCTCCTTTGAGTGCCCCTCAGCCAGCTGCTTGCTACAGGGGTGACCCAAGCCATGTCAGAGCTCCGTGTATCCATTCAGACACAGAGGCCTTACCTGGCCCCGCCCCCTCTCTCCCCTGATTGGCTGACTGACTTTGATCGACAGACGCGAGAGCCAATAGCGCTGCTGCCCTGTCCCAGCCAATCAGGAGGAGTATACTGGATGGCTGAGGGGATTGTGGACATCGCTGGAGAGAGAAGGACTCAGATAGATAATTGGGGGGTTCTGGGGGGCTACTACACACAAAAGGTTTTTTTATCTTAATGCATAGAATGCATTAAGATAAAAAACCTTCTGCCTTTACAACTCCTTTAAGTGAATTTTTGTAAAATAAGTCTTAATTTATTTTTCTAGTTTCATAGTCCATACTGTCACATAATTTTATTGTGCTTAAGAATATCTGCATAGGGCAGCGAATCTCAGGAATGCTTAAATGGCCAGCTTAATTATTATTATTTATTTATTTGTTTACTGGAGACACTGTTATACCTTGATAGAATAAACGATCGATATTGCTGGCTCAATTAATTATTCAAACATCCCGACATGCCTCTTGTTCTGATGACAGCTGTTTATATTCTATGTGTCATCACTTTTTGTCCTGTTACCAGAGTCTTCAAGGCAATAATCAGGCAGTGAATTTACTTAGCAGGGTCACAAAAACCTGACAGAGGTTCTAACCCTTTGCAACCCCATCCAAAAAAAAAAAATGTTAGAGATACACTTTAACTGTAAGTACAATGTATGTGATAAATTAAAGCTAAATCAGCTATATTTTGCTTTTCCTGGTTCCTCCTTTCTCCAAGTCTGGAGAAATGGGCATTCCTAGACAGGCTGCATTTGCATGCAAACTGCCCTAGGTAACACTCACATGTAATAATGAAAAAAAAAATATATATGTGAAAATGACGCATAAAAAGAAACAAGCCCATGCAATATATAAAAAATTATAAAACAGTCAGTGAAATAAGAAAGTCCGGGACACACTTGTGGCAGCTTGTTCCCAAGAGTTAAAAGCCAGCTCTGTATTAAAAGAATAAAAGAAAACAGGGAAGCACCATCTAAGGGTAGTAATGAAGTGTACATTTTATTCCATAAGTGTGGCAACTCACATGTTGAATGAATGAATCTCACTTGGTAAATATTAAACACCGCCATGTATCCCCTCCTTGCAGGTCCCACTGGATAATTTAAACTGGCCACAGCTCACAGCATCCATAGGGCTTGGAGAAGCTGAGAAGAATCCTGGACTAGCTTGTGGCCAGCTTGGAGCGCATGCAGCCAGCGGAAATGACGTTGACTGGGGCAGGGAACGGTGCAGTCACGTCTGTTTCCCTGTTTTCTTTTATACATGTGATACTGAGTCTCCATCATTGAAGAAAACCCTAAAATCCAATGACTGAAAGGGTTGGACCATGCTGACTGTGGCTGGAGAAGAAAGGCCTAGATCAGGGGTCTCAAACTAGCGGCCCTCCAGCTGTTGCGGAACTACAAGTCCCATCATGCCTCTGCCTGTGGGAGTCATGCTTGTAACTGTCAGCCTTGCAATGCCTCATGGGACTTGTAGTCTTGAAACAGCTGGAGGGCTGCCAGTTTGAGACCCCTGACCTAGATGATGCTGGATGTCCTCCAGCCATGAAATGAAGCAAGCTCTAGCTGACTTGCTGCAGCTTCTAATACTCACTGTGAGCTGCATTTCAGCTTTAAGTAAGCTCTATTAATACAATAAAGTCATTGTTTAGTACAATTTCCTGGGCTGGTTAATAAAACCCTGGCTATATAGTTTTAGTAGGCAGTATGCATTTATCAGAGCTTTGGTCCTCTCACCCTGTAAATAATGAAGTATTTCTGCAGTCGTTTAGCTGGCCTTTACCAGAAAGGTTACATCCACTGCATTCTGACGCTGCATTATTCAAAATCTTACATTTATCTAGATTCATCCTCTGAGCCAACTTTACTGACTGAAAATAATTCCAGATTGGTGCCAACTTCAGTTCAGCAATAAACTTGTTGTCTCTAGCCAGTACACTTAAGGATCTGTTTTACTGTTTCTTCCAGGAAAGAAGACTTTCATATCACTCAACCACACGCACATAAAATAATGAATGTAGCAATATATTATATACAATAATAGCACAGTACTTCTCAACTCTAATCCATATATAGCACTGCGTTCAAGAGACTTGCATAAATAAAGCACAGTCCTAAAAAACATGGCCTGCAATACCCCCTCTTCACACCAATGGCAGTGTGGGAATGCTTTTGTCTGACATGTTAATTTTAAAGGGGACATAGGCAGTACAAGTAGCCTCAAAAGGTTTAAAGGAGCCAATGTGATTCTAGAATGGTAGCCTAGGTAGGAATCACTAAAAGGGCCATAGCTAATGTGTGTGTGGTACTTGTATGATCAGGATAGGACTATACTTGGAGGCAGGGTATATTTATTAGTAGTAATAGGATATAGTGGAATGGTGTTCCTGAGTGAAGGTATTTTACCATTCAGACCTTAAACAGGCTCACCAGACCCAGCATTCTCCTTCACAATTCCTACTTCCACAGTGCCCACAAGTAATGATGCATTTGGTTACATGCATGGGTTCTGTTCAAACCTAAGTTTGTCCTAAACTGGAAGTTAGCTGTCATTGCTGGGCCAATGAACTACAGGAGGGAGATTCCCCACCCTGCAGCTGACGTATACAAAGGAAGAGGTGCTCATTATATCATGGACATAAGGCATTCAAGTGGCCATATTAGGTAAACTGTGTTACCCCTGCCCTTTTATTTAATCACCTCAGCTCCGGAAAGGTTTTACCTCTCTTATGACTATACCATTTTTTGCTATTTAGCACTGCGCTACTTTAACCACTTGCTGATGCCTCATAGCAGTTTTACTGCTACAGGGTGGCAGCTGTGCACCGGACCACATATATATAAGTGGTTCAGGACTTCCACCTGCAGGGGGCATGCAGCCGCCAGCAGGCCGCTTCAGCTGTGATAATTCACAGCAGAAGACAATCTCAGGGTGTCGGGCACTCAATGTCCTCCTGCACCTGCTGATCATTGGGAATACACAGAAAACTGAGATATGCACATATAAACAAGGCATATCTCAGTTCTGATGGGTGGAGGGAATGGATTCTGTGTTCCTGCAAAGCAGGGATTAGAATCCATTACATTAATCCAAAAAATGAAGCTGCAGATGGAAGCAATGCAGGTTGAACAAAGAAATATCAAATATAGATTGGAGGACCAAGAAAATCGCAACAGAAGAAAGAACCTGCGGATTAGAGGCCTTCCGGAACCACAAGATGGAACAGAGAACCTCCCGCTCAAAATGGAAGAAATCTTTAATGATCTGATGAACCCAACGGAAGCTGGCCGAAAGCTCAAATTGGACAGGGTACACAGATTAAGAAAACCACCAGACATCAGGGGAGACTCACCACGAGACGTCATCGTGCGATTCCACAACTTCGCGGACAAGGAACAAATAACCTCCAACTTAAAGAGAAACCTCCAGGCTAAATACAAAGATACAAACCTGCAAATATTCCAAGACCTTGCAGCAGAGACCCTCAAGAGGAGAAGAATCCAGAAACCCCTCCTAGCAACCCTGAAAGCGCATGGAGTACAGTACTCCTGGGGCTTCCCAGCCTGCCTGATTGGACGCAAAGAAGGCCGAAAGGCCGTGCTTAGATTCCCGGAAGACACGCAAAAATTCTGCGAACACCTAGAAATACCAAAAATGACCCAATAGGGGAAACACCCACCTGGAGACTGGTTGGAAACCTGCAGTGAACCTGTAGCAAATCAAATACGGAAAAAGGGAAGGAAGGAAAAAGAGAAAGGAAGGGAAAGGAAAAGAAAGAAGGAAAAGAAAAAAAAAAAAAAAAAAGGAAAGAAAAAAAAAAAAAAAAGAAAAGAAAAAAGAAAAGGGAAAAGAGAGGAAACGGTGGTTCTAGGGAAGCGCCAGTACAGACATATAAGTTGTCTGGTTAGCAATGATGTAGTGTGATCACGGGGCTGGTGGGGGGGGAGGTGGAGGGGGGGGACCGCGATGGGGGGAGGTGAGAGGCACGAGGGAGGGAACACCGGGACGGACAGCTCCCATACAACAAACTTATATCCCGCATCTTCGACCAAACCCCGCACCGAGCTCAACCTCTGGGGGACAACCGGGGGGGCGGGTGGTAGAGGAAGGCCACGGTTATACCTTTGGGACGATTTTGGGCCCGCTGTACCCCCAAAGGGTTGGAGAAGGGGGGGAGGGAGGGTGGGTGGGAAAGGTGGGGTGTCTAGAGGGTGGGGGAGGTAAGGGCGATGGGGTGGGGGGGGATGGGGGAGGGGGGGGGAGCAAGAGAGAGCCCAGCGCAACCAACAACACTAGGAGCTTGTTTCTTGGAAAGTAAAATCCTATATAGGGGCAAGAGATGTCACCCAACTTAAAAATAATTTCTTATAATGTAAGGGGTCTGAGTGCCTGTATTAAACGAGCTAACATCCTGGGGGAATTGAAGTCTTTGAAGGCTGGGGTCGCTATGTTGCAGGAGACACACCTCAGTACCAAGAGGAATCAAATTATTTACTCCAGGGACTTTCCAGAGTGGTACTACAGTGACTCACCAATAAGAAGTGCTAGAGGAGTTGCCATAGGGTTCGCCAGGGATACGAGGTTCGAACTAGAGGAGAGATTGTCAGACCCGGAGGGGAGATATCTCT
This sequence comes from Aquarana catesbeiana, assembly GCF_042186555.1. Taxonomy (NCBI): domain Eukaryota; kingdom Metazoa; phylum Chordata; class Amphibia; order Anura; family Ranidae; genus Aquarana; species Aquarana catesbeiana. The sequence continues at coordinate 171,503,119 of NC_133327.1, read as the reverse complement.
TCCTGAAAGGGAAAATTAACGGATGGAAGTATTCTCTGGCGAACATCTATGGGCCAAATAAAAACACCTACAGAACAGTCATGACCATACTGAGTAAATTCGAGACATTCAAGACGGGGAGAGCAATAGTGGGAGGAGACTTCAACCTATGCCTGGACCCAGAGAGGGACTGTACGTCCCGTGCGCGGGGGAGAGGGGGAGTGTGGCCAGGGAAACTAAAGAATAAACTACACCAGCTCCAGCTGGTAGATGTCTGGAGGATACAACAGGGAGACACCAGGGACTACACTTTCTACTCCCCCGTGCATGGGACATATTCAAGACTCGATTTTTTCTTGATAGAGCATAGGATGCTGGAAGAAACTGCAGGGGCCACCATTGGTAATATGACCTTCTCGGATCATGCACCTGTGAGTCTATTCCTATGGGTAGGAGAAACCGTGATACAGAGCACAGGGTGGAGATTAAACGAAGACCTCTTAGCAGACAGCGATACCTTAAAGAGAATAAAGGAGGAATTAGAATGGTTCTTTAAAATCAATACTCCAGGGGAGGTAAATGAGGCTACAATTTGGGAAGCCCATAAAACTTATATTAGGGGGATCATCATGATGATAGGAGGGGAAAAAAATAAGAGATTGAAAAATCAAAGATTAGCCTTGGCCAAAGAGATCCATAAATTAGAACAACAACATAAGGCATAAGGCGGGAGGGTGGTCTGGATGAACTTACTCAAAAAGAGGGAAGAGCTGAGGACAACCCTAGAGCAGGAAACACGTAAAATGTATTATCTGGTCAAAAAAGAGAGATACATGTATAGTAACAAACCCGGCAAACACCTGGCAAGGGCCCTAAAAAAGAAGAAAACAAATAACTATATAGAGAGCATCAGGACCAGTTTGGGGGAAATCAAACATACGCAGGATATAGCTAGAGCCTTTCAAACGTTCTATGAGGCACTATATGCAATAAAAAAGGGTCACTCCCGGGAACAGGACAAACATAGGCACGAGGCCATCAAAACGTTCCTAAAAGAGGCAAAATTTAAAAAAATCACGGAAGAGGACAGCAACATGTTAGATGCCCCCGTGACCCTCCAGGAAGTCAAAAGAGCGATTCAGGATATCCCAAACGGGAAAAGCCCAGGGCCTGATGGACTGACCACCCTCTATTATAAAAAGCTGCAAGAACCACTACTCCCCATACTGTGCTCCTACATCAATGGGATCGGGGTAAGCTGGGAGATGAGAAAGGAAGCTTTAGAAGCAAACATTGCCGTCATAAAGAAGGAGGGAAAGGATAGCACTTTGTGCTCTGGCTATAGACCCATCTCCCTTCTGAATATAGACACAAAGATCTACGCAAAGATCCTTGCAGATAGATTGAAAAGGGTCATAAAAGAGATGATCCACTCAGACCAAATGGGATTTATACCAGGGAGGGAAGGGAAAGACAATAGCATTAAAACGCTAATGGTGACCCAGATAATGAAGGACAGAGGAGCCCCAGGTCTACTCCTGTCGATAGATGCTGAAAAAGCATTCGACAGGGTAGACTGGGGCTTTATGTGGAACACCTTGGAGGAGTTCGGGATTGGCGACAAAATGATTAAAAAGATCAAGGCACTATACACACACCCCACCGCAAGAGTCAAAATCAATGGTACCCTGTCTGGACCCATTGAAATGCAAAATGGTACCAGACAGGGATGCCCACTTTCCCCGCTGCTGTTCGTGCTGACGCTGGAACCGTTGCTGGCCAAGATCAGACTAAGCCCGGATATCAGCGGTATAAAAATTGGGGAAGATGAATATAAAATAGCAGCCTTCGCAGATGACGTTTTGTTGTTTGTCACACGTCCAAGGATCACCCTCCCCAACTTACTAGCGACCCTCAGAAATTACGGTCAATTATCAAACTTCTGGGTAAATGTGACCAAGTCGGAAATAATGGAAGTGGTAGAAGACAAAGGAGGAGATAAGGCCTATCAAAAGAGTCTACCTTTCAGGGAATTGAATTACTTGGGAGTAAAAATAACATTAACAAGAGAAACAATGTTCCAAGCCAACTACATGACCCTCCTCAACGAAATCGGAGTAGAGCTAAATAGATTTCCGCGGAATCGATTGTCATGGGGTGGCAGAATAAACTTACTCAAAATGTCAATCCTTCCCAAAATCACATACAAATTTCAAATGCTACCACTGGCTGTCACACAGAGCTATTTGAATAAAATACACGCACTGTTTCTAAAATTTATTTGGAGGGGGAAGAAGCCGCGAGTAAAGTACGCACAATTAGTGAATGGCAAGAAGAGAGGGGGATGGGGAGCACCAGATATTAAAAAATATTACACAGCTGCGATTTTGTCACGTATCTTAGAATGGGTTAACAATAATATAGATAAACAATGGGTGAAAATAGAAAACACAAGGAGTGGAGTAGACTTGGGAAAAAATGTTTGGATACCACCACAATTTAGAAAATTCAATATAAAAATATTTGATATCACGAAACATGTTTTAAACACTTGGGATAAGATATACATTAGAGAGAAGTGGAAATATAACTCGCCGCTAGTCCCTCTTAGGGGCACGGATTATTTCCCGCCGGGGAGGGAAGACGTGGCTGGAAGATGGATCCTGAGCGATGACGTCCAGCTTAGGGACATCACCAGCCAGGGAACATTGTGTACCTACCAGGAACTCAGGACAAGAGACACTTGTTTTGCCATGGATAGCTGGAAATATAGGCAGCTCAAACATTTCGTAGAGTCCCTCCCACAGCCAATAAGATCAATAGAAGACCTCTACCCACTTGAGAAAGTACTCATAAAGAAAAGTAGGAGGGGAGGAATGTCAAGGATCTATAAAACCCTGACAGAAATGGGAGAGACTGAGCGACCAGGATTTCTTGGGAAATGGGAGGAGGAGATAGGAAACAAGATTAGTGACAATGAGGCGAGGAGAATCCTGAGTAGAGCTAATGGCACATCAGTAAATTACAGGATTGCTGAAATGAACTTTAGAGTGTTGGCCAGAATGTATATCACCCCGGACTTAGCACATAAAATACAGGATGTGACGTCGCAGTTCTGCTGGAGAGGGTGCAGAGAAATAGGGACTGCTGCGCACATTTGGTGGGCGTGTCCGGAAATAAAAAAATTCTGGGAGGAGGTAAGGGAGATTACATACATGATTACCAACAAGAAAGTACCAGATGACCCCTGGGTGTGTCTGCATCACGGCAGCAATATACCTTCCAAAAACTACCGGAAAATCTTGCTGCCGCACCTCCTTAACGCAGCCAAGAGTCTCATCCCTAGGCACTGGAGGAACAGTAGGAGACCATCAATGCGGGAGTGGTTCGACAACATAGACGAAATCTACCGCATGGAGTACTTAAGATATAGTGAAGGAATGGAGATGGAGGAATACGAGGAGACATGGAGAGACTGGGTTAGGTTCAAGGCCTCAAACCAGGCAGCTGAAGTATGGGAGGACAAGGCAGAAAACACACCCTAAATAAAATATACAAAACAAAGAAATAAGCTATGTACCTTGACAGGCTCTGGAAAAACCAGAAATAGTAGAAATGGATCAACAACAGTCTGAGGTTGCGCTGGGTCTCTCTTTCTCCCAAATAGGGGGGGAGACTGGGGTGGGAGGGTGGGGAGGGGGGGATATAGTAGTATGATAATAAATAACCAGAAATGGCAGAGGGCAAACATTTTATAAGGCACTCATGGAATGAAAAACATATTCACATACGGAAAACGCCACAATGATGTATAAGTATTGAGGAATAAGCTTGACTTAAAAGTTGAAACAATATCCTCTCACGAATAGTACTTGGCTGATGTGGCAAAAAAAAAAAAAAAAAAAAAAAAGAATCCATTACTCCCCCTAGTATAAGCAGCACACAGATAACACACAAAACACTAGCTAGGCACACAGTTAACCCCTTGATCACCCTAGATGTTAACCCCTTTCCAGCCAGTGTCATTAGTAGAGTGACACTGCATATTTGTAACATTAATCACTGTATTAGTGTCACTGGTTCCACTGTCACTGATAAGTGTCAGTTAGTGTCATAATGTCCACCGCAATATCGCAGTCCCACTATAAGTCGCTGATCACCGCCACTAGTATATGAAAAAAAAATCCATAAATACTATACATCCCATAGTTTGTAGATGCTATAACGTTTGCATAAACCAATCAATCTACGCTTAATTGGATTTTTTTTTACCAAACACATGTAGCAGAATACATATTGGCCTAAATTTATGAAGAAATTTGATTTTTTAATTTTTTTTATTGGTTGTTTTTTATAGCACAAAGTAAAAAATGTTTTTTTTTCAAAATTGTCAGTCTTTTTTAGTTTATATTTGTGGGGGAAAAAATGACATAAATTTAATTTGGTTACAGTGTTGCATGACCGCGCAATTTTCAGTTAAAATAATGCAGTGCCATATAGCAAAAAATGGCCTGGTAGTAAAGGGGAGTAAATCTTCCAGAGGTCAATTGGTTAACTGGTAATTGCGTGGTCATGCAACGCTGTACCCAAACCAAATTTGTATCAATTTTTTCACACCAATAGAGCTTTCTTTGGTGGTATTTGATGAACACTGGTTTTTTTTATTTTTTATTATTTAAACGAAAAAAACTGAACATTTAGAAAAAAAAAAAAAAAAAAAATTTCCTTTTTGCTATAAAACGTATCCAATTAAAAAAAAATGATTTTCTTCATAAATTTAGGCTTAAATGTATTCTGCTACATGTCTTTGGTAAAAAAAAAATCCCATCAAGTGTATAGTGAATGATTTGCATGAAAGTTATAGCATCTACAAACCATGGTATATAGTCGTGCTCAGAAGTTTGCATACCCTGGCAGAAATTTTGAAATTGGCATTAATATTGAAAATATGACTGATCATGCCAAAATACTGTCTTTCATTTAAGGATAGCAATCACATGAAGGCATTTATTATCACATAGTTTTTTTGGATCCCTTTAAAATCATAATTATAACTAGGGATGAGCCGAACACCCCCCTGTTCGGTTCACACCAGAACATGCGAACAGGAAAAAAGTTCGTTCGAACACGCGAACACCGTTAAAGTCTATGGGACACGAACATGAATAATCAAAAGTGCTAATTTTAAAGGCTAATATGCAAGTTATTGTCATAAAAAGTGTTTGGGGATCCGGGTCCTGCCCCAGGGGACATGGATCAATGCAAAAAAAAGTTTTAAAAACGGCCGTTTTTTCAGGAGCAGTGATTTTAATAATGCTTAAAGTCAAACAATAAAAGTGTAATATCCCTTTAAATTTCGTACCTGGGGGGTGTCTATAGTATGCCTGTAAAGGGGCGCATGTTTCCTGTGTTTAGAACAGTCTGACAGCAAAATGACATTTTGAAGGAAAAAACTCATTTAAAACTACCCGCGGCTATTGCATTGCCGACAATACACATAGAAGTTCATTGATAAAAACGGCATGGGAATTCCCCAAAGGGGAACCCCGAACCAAAATTTAAAAAAAAAAAATGACGTGGGAGTCCCCCTAAATTCCATACCAGGCCCTTCAGGTCTGGTATGGATATTAAGGGGAACCCCGGCCAAAATTAAAAAAAAAAAATGACGTGGGGTTCCCCCTAAATTCCATATCAGACCCTTCAGGTCTGGTATGGATTTTAAGGGGAACCCCGCGCCAAAAAAAAAAAAAAAACGGCGTGGGGTCCCCCCAAAAATCCATACCAGACCCTTATCCGAGCACGCAACCTGGCAGGCCGCAGGAAAAGAGGGGGGGACTAGAGTGCGGCCCCCCTCCCTCCTGAACCGTACCAGGCCACATGCCCTCAACATTGGGAGGGTGCTTTGGGGTAGCCCCCCAAAACACCTTGTCCCCATGTTGATGAGGACAAGGGCCTCATCCCCACAACCCTGGCCGGTGGTTGTGGGGGTCTGCGGGCGGGGGGCTTATCGGAATCTGGAAGCCCCCTTTAACAAGGTGACCCCCAGATCCCGGCCCCCCCCCTGTGTGAAATGGTAAGGGGTACATAAGTACCCCTACCATTTCACGAAAAAAGTGTCAAAAATGTTAAAAATGACAAGAGACAGTTTTTGACAATTCCTTTTTTTAAATGCTTCTTCTTTCTTCTATCTTCCTTCATCTTCTGGTTCTTCTGGCTCTTCTGGTTCTTCCTCCGGCGTTCTCGTCCAGCATCTCCTCCGCGGCGTCTTCTATCTTCTTCTCCTCGGGCCGCTCCGCACCCATGGCATGGGGGGGAGGCTCCCGCTCTTCTCTTCTTCTTTTCTTCTCTTCTTCTCTTCTTCATTTTCTTCTCCGGGCCGCTCCGCAATCCATGCTGGCATGGAGGGAGGCTCCCGCTGTGTGACGGCGCTCCTCGTCTGACAGTTCTTAAATAACGGGGGGGGGCCACCCGGTGACCCCGCCCCCCTCTGACGCACGGGACATGACGGGACTTCCCTGTGGCATTCCCCGTGACGTCACAGGGAAGTCCCGTCAAGTCACCGTGCGTCAGAGGGGGGCGGGGTCACCGGGTGGCCCCACCCCCCCGTTATTTAAGAACTGTCAGACGAGGAGCGCCGTCACACAGCGGGAGCCTCCCTCCATGCCAGCATGGATTGCGGAGCGGCCCGGAGAAGAAAATGAAGAAGAGAAGAAAAGAAGAAGAGAAGAGCGGGAGCCTCCCCCCAATGCCATGGGTGCGGAGCGGCCCGAGGAGAAGAAGATAGAAGACGCCGCGGAGGAGATGCTGGACGAGAACGCCGGAGGAAGAACCAGAAGAGCCAGAAGAACCAGAAGATGAAGGAAGATAGAAGAAAGAAGAAGCATTTAAATAAAGGAATTGTCAAAAACTGTCTCTTGTCATTTTTAACATTTTTGACAGTTTTTTAGTGAAATGGTAGGGGTAAGAACCCCCTTACCATTTCACACAGGGGGGGGGCCGGGATCTGGGGGTCCCCTTGTTAAAGGGGGCTTCCAGATTCCGATAAGCCCCCCGCCCGCAGACCCCCACAACCACCGGCCAGGGTTGTGGGGATGAGGCCCTTGTCCTCATCAACATGGGGACAAGGTGTTTTGGGGGGCTACCCCAAAGCACCCTCCCAATGTTGAGGGCATGTGGCCTGGTACGGTTCAGGAGGGGGGGGGGCGCACTTTTGTCCCCCCCTCTTTTCCTGCGGCCTGCCAGGTTGCGTGCTCGGATAAGGGTCTGGTATGGATTTTTGGGGGGACCCCACGCCGTTTTTTTTTTTTTTTTTTGGCGCGGAGTTCCCCTTAAAATCCATACCAGACCTGAAGGGTCTGGTATGGAATTTAGGGGGAACCCCACGTCATTTTTTTTTTTAAATTTTGGCCAGGGTTCCCCTTAATATCCATATCAGACCTGAAGGGCCTGGTATGGAATTTAGGGGGACTCCCACGTCATTTTTTTTTTAAATTTTGGTTCGGGGTTCCCCTTTGGGGAATTCCCATGCCGTTTTTATCAATGAACTTCTATGTGTATTGTCGGCAATGCAATAGCCGCGGGTAGCTTTAAATGAGTTTTTTCCTTCAAAATGTCATTTTGCTGTCAGACTATTCTAAACACAGGAAACATGCGCCCCTTTACAGGCATACTATAGACACCCCCCAGGTACGAAATTTAAAGGGATATTACACTTTTATTGATTGACTTTAAGCATTATTAAAATCACTGCTCCTGAAAAAACGGCCGTTTTTAAAACTTTTTTTTGCATTGATCCATGTCCCCTGGGGCAGGACCCAGGTCCCCAAACACTTTTTATGACAATAACTTGCATATTAGCCTTTAAAATTAGCACTTTTGATTTCTCCCATAGACTTTTAAAGGGTGTTCCGCGGCATTCGAATTTGCCGCGAACACCCCAAATTGTTCGCTGTTCGGCGAACTTGCGAACAGCCAATGTTCGAGTCGAACATGAGTTTGACTCGAACTCGAAGCTCATCCCTAATTATAACAGAAATCACGTAAATGGCCCTGATACAAAGTTTACATACCCTAGAATGTTTGGCCTTGGTACAGACACAGAAGGTGGCACACACATGTTTAAATGACAATTAAAGGTTAATTTCCCACATTTGTGGCTTTTTAAATCACAATTAGTGTCTGTGTATAAATAGTCAATGAGTTTGTTAGCTCTCACATGTATGCACTAAGCAGGCTAGACACTGAGCCATGAGGAGGTAGAAAAGAACAGTCAAAAGACTTGCGTAACAAGGTAATGAATCTTTACAAAGATGGAAAAAGATATAAAAAGACATCAAAAGCTTTGAATATGCCAGTCAGTACTGTTTAATCACTTATTAAGAAGTGGAAAATTAGGGTCTCTTTTGATACCAAGCCAAGGTCAGATAGACCAAGAAAAATTGCAGCCACAACTGGCAGAAGAATTGCTCAGATTACAAAGAAAAAAACCACAGGTAACCACAGGAAAAATACAGGCTGCTCTCCAAAAAGACGGTGTGGTTGTTTTTAAGGAGCACATTTTAACAATACTTGAACAAAGAAGAGCTGCATGGTTGAGCTGCCAGAAGGAAGCCTTTACTGTGCCAATGCCACAAAAAAGCCAACGAGGCATATCAAGGTGTTGTTGGGTATATTGTGACCAGGCTTTTTTGTGGAATTTGTACAGTAAGCCTGGGTTCACACTGATGCAAATTTACAGCGGGATTTGATGCGTTTAGGAACACACAGATTTGCAGGTCATGTAAAAAGCATAGTATTACATGGCTTTGGTTCATATCTATACGTTGCGAATTTGTTGCGAGAAAAAAAAAGGGTCCTGTTGACTGCGAGTGCGAAGCAAATTCCTATGGTGCAGTGCAAATTTTATCTTCATAGGCTTCAATTGAACTTATAGCATATATGCTGAAGTATGTAACTGTGGTGGTGAAGTCACCTCCGACAGCGCTGGAGTCACGGCTTTATGTATCGTGGGAGCAAACGCTGTTGCTGTCAAGATAAATAAATCCGCGCTGCAACTGACTGGTGTGCCTGCTAAGCAAATGATGGTTAACAATAAAACAAAATAACATTACAGTATAACAGTAAGACTTAACATACCTGCAAAGCAAATACAAAAAAAAATAGTAAAAAATAAAACATTTTTTAACACAACCTGTGCCTTAAATATATATATGCCAAAGCATGGGGGCATCCTCCGACAAAAGGTAGGAGCAAGTCGCTCCTCTGCCCCTGCTGCCCCCATGCTTTGGCATATATGCTGCAGTATGTAACTGTGGTGGTGAAATCACCTCCGACAGCGCTGGAGTCACGGCTTTATGTATCGTGGGAGCAAACGCTGTTGCTGTCAAGATAAATAAATCCGCGCTGCAACTGAATGGCGTACCTGCTAAGCAAATGATGGTTAACAATAAAACAAAATAACATTACAGTATAACAGTAAGACTTACCATACCTGCAAAGGAAATACAAAAAAAAATTAGTAAAAAATAAAACATTTTTTAACACAACCTGTGCCTAAAATATATATATGCCAAAGCATGGGGATATCCTCCCGCAAAAGGTAGGAGCAAATCGATCCTTCGCCCCTGCTGCCTCCATACTTCGGCATATATGCTGAAGTATGTAACTGTGGTGGTGAAATCACCTCCGACTGCACTGGAGTCACGGCTTTATGTATCGTGGGAGCAAACGCTATTGCTGTCAAGATAAATAAATCCACGCTGCAGCTGAATGGCGTACCTGAAAACAAAAAAATGGTTAAAAATAAAACACAGTAAACAGTAAAGTATAAAAAAATAACATACCTGAAAATCAAACATGATAAAACATAACAACAATAAAACATTGCAGAATAGAATACAGTAAAAAAGAGCAGAACAATAGAGAGATAATAGAGAGAGAGAGAACAATAAAACAACAACTATTTTTGTTTTTTTTATTTTATTTTTTTGTGTATTTTTTTTTTTACTTTTTTTTATAACTATAACTTTTGTAACTGTAACCGGTTGCAGGTTTGGGTCTCTCAAAATGCGATGGCATCTTGGGAGACCCTGTGAAAGTGTGCCTAGTCTGTGCAATGCTGTACCCTACTCTAAAACCCAACTAGTGTATGGTAGCGCTCAAATCATTCACTAATGCAAAGACCAGGATTGTCAGGACAGGAGAGACAATAATAGCGGGTGCCACACCTATATCCGCGCTTTCTGAAGACACAACATTTTCTTTGGGGTGCTCGTTGGGTAGGGGTACGCGGTAGGACATAAGGAAAATGCCTCTCATGCAGCCGGCTTACTGCAAGTACAGAAACAGAAGGGCTCTGACGATCTCTTCCTGGAATTTAAGGAAGGATCCAGTCTGTCCTGAAGCTCTGTATAACACTTGAGCATTCAGCAAAGTCAATTGAAATAAGTATACAGACACTTTTTTATACCAGTGTCTGGCCTTACGGACAACTAGGTACGGCGCCAACAACTGGTCGTTGAGGTCCACCCCTCCCATGTTTTGGTTATATTCATGGACACAGATGGGTTTCTCCACAACACCAGTTGCTGTAGTAATTTGGACCGTCGTGTCTGCATGAAGGGAGGTAAGAACGAAAACATTCTTTTTATCCCTCCACTTCATAGCGAGCAAATTATTACACTGCAAGCAGGCTCTCTCCTTCAGCCTAAGACGGGAATCTACAAGCCACTGGGGAAAGCCCCGGCGATTAGGTCGCACGGTGCCACATGCTCCAATCTGATGATCAAAAAGGTGACTAAAAAGTGGCATGCTCGTGTAATAATTGCTCACATATAAGTGGTGCCCCTCGTAAACCATAAAACTACATGTATAGCCTGTGGCCCTGTCACAGAGCTTATACATCTTGACCCAGTATCTGGCACGCTTGCTGGGAAGGTACTGTTTGAATGACAAGCGGCCAGAAAACGTAATCAGGAACTCATCAACGCAGACAACTTGATAGGGAGTACTGTTTATCTCTCATTAAGTCAAAGCCTCAGAGACTGCAAGCAGTTCTCACATATCCCCGTTCAAATGATCGCATGAAAGAAGAAATGATCAGCTGCATTCAGCTAAGCACTGCAGGCTCCTCATCCACTGCCAGTGCACACACGCAAACACTGCTGAAAACGTCACAGGCTCCTCCTCCCGATGTGTTGCGTCACCAGACACGTGACTTTTTCACGTGTCTGGTGACGCAACGCGTCTGAAGGAGGAGCCTGTGACGTTTCCAGCAGTGTTTGTGTGTGTGCACTGGCGGTGGATGAGGAGCCTCCAGCGCTTAGCTGAATGCAGCTGATCATTTCTTCTTTCATGCGATCATTTGAACAGGGATATGTGAGAACTGCTTGCAGTCTCTGAGGCTTTGACTTAATGAGTGATAAACAGTACTCTTCATCAATCTGGCTCCAGCCTTCTCTGATTGCTGTTGCCAAATCATCATTGCAGGTTGGAGCCTTGTCATGGACCATTTTCTTTAACTTCCACCACAGATTTTCAATTGGATTGAGATCCGGACTGTTTGCAGGCCATGACATTGACCTTATGTGTCTTTCTTCAAGGAATTTTTTCACAGTTTTTGCTCTATGGAAAGATGCATTATCATCTTGATAAATGATTTCATCATCCCCAAACATCCTTTCAATAGATGGGATAAGAAAAGTGTCCAAAATTTCGATGTAAACCTGTGCATTTATTAAAGATTTAATGACAGCCATCTCCCCAGTGCCTTTACCTGACATGCAGCCCCATATCATAATTGACTGTGGAAATTTGCATGTTTTCTACAGACAGTCGTCTGCATAAATCTCATTGGAACGGCACCAAACAAAAGTTCCAGCATCATCACCTTGCCCAATGCAGATTCGAGATTCATCACCCAATATGACTTTCATCCAATCATCCACAGTCCACGACTGCCTTTCCTTAGCCCATTGTAACCTTGTTTTTTTGTGTTTAGGTGTTAGAGATGGCTTTCTTTTAGCTTTTCTGTATGTAAATCCCATTTCCTTTAGGCGGTTTCTTACAGTTCGGTCACAGATGTTGACTCCAGTTTCCTCCCATTTGTTCCTCATTTGTTTTGTTGTACATTTTCTGTTTTCAAGGCATATTGCTTTAAGTTTTCTGTCTTGACGCTTTGATGTCTTCCTTGGTCTACCATTATGCTTGCCTTTAACCACTTTCCCATGTTGTTTGTATTTGGTCCATGTTTTAGACACAGCCGACTGTGAACAACCAACATCTTGTGCAACACTGCGTGATGATTTACCCTCTTTACCTACATACTAACAAGCAGATTTAATCTGATGCAGGTGTTAGTGTTTGTAATGAAAATTTACAGGGTGATGCCATAATTTTTTCCTCAGAATTGAGTGATTCCATAATTTATTCCTTGTGCCTGTTCTATAAATCTAACTGTTACTGGCCACCACAATTATTTTTCTTGATTTCTTTTAGTGTTTCTTAAAGCCAGAAAGTTGCCATTTGAAATGCCTTTAGTTTTTGGCCATGCCTGTGATCTGCTTTTTTTCTACAACAATAAACAACTGAAGGAACATCTTCAGGGACTGGTGATTCCATAATTTTTGCCAGGGGTTGTATAAGGTCCCGTCACTCTTTTACAAAGGACACTTATGTTATATAATTACTGGACATTTTATTTGTGTTTATTCCTTGAATTAGTGGTTTTAATCACATCAGGATTAATATTTATTATTTATTTCATTAGTCACTTATTATTGGTGAAAGTTCACTCATTTATGGTACTTTAGGACACTTAGTGCACTATTATTAGGTTAATATCAGCGCAATTATTTATTTATTTATTTAATCATTCACTTATGTAGTTCACATTATTGATTGCAGCTATATTATTTGGGCATCTTTTAATATTTTTTCACATAATTTTATTCGTAATTTCCACTTCAGCGCTTTAGTACACATAACGCTACCAAAAAACTGTTAGCGATCGCAGGGATCAGGCCTGACTCTGCGAACGCTGCAGTTATGTGTTTACTGTTTTGTAAGTGATAGTGATCGATCTATACTGCACTTGGGTGGGCTGGGCTGGGCTGGGCGGAGGGGCAAAATGCAGGTGCTAGCAGGTATCTGGGCTGATCCCGCTAACACTGCGTTTTTGGAAACCCTAAACTGCTGGGGATGCTGGTATAGATCTGATCGGATCAGATATTGTTCCGTTCAGATACTATACCACTAAGGGAGGTGTATGCTGCGTGCGTGGGTGTTAGCGGTACTGGCGCTAACCTGACGCTGCCTGGGGCGACGCAGACCCTATCTGACCCTAAAACTTAACTTATATCACCGCCAGGTGATTAGGGGGTTAAACCTTTATTAGGTAATAAACGGCGGGTACCCTGAAACTATAATAAACAAACTAACTAACCAGCATCACCCATAACAGTTATACAGTGATCACTGGTGAAAGGGTTAACTAGGGGGCAATCAGGGGGTTAGAACCTTTATTAGGTAGTATATGGGGGTCCCTGATGCTATAAAAAGCTGACGGTGAACCTAAATACTTACCTCCCTAACTAGCGTCACCTGTGACACTAATACAGCGATCAGAAAAACGATTGCTTAGTGACACTGGTGACGGGGGGTGATCACAGGGTTAAAACTTTATTAGGGTGGTTAGGGGGGTACCCTAGACCTAAAGGGGCCTACCACTAACTGCCCTACACCTTATAACTGTCACAAACTGACACCAATGCAATAATCAGACAAAAACCTGCTATTGGTGTCACTGTAACAGGAGGTACAGGGGGGTGATCGGGGGGTGACTGGGGGGTGATGGGGGGTGAAAAGTGTGCCTGCGTGTTTTACTGGAAGTGTAGTGTTGGTGAAAACCTACTTGGATGTCTTCTCTCCTCGGGAGCCAGAACGAAACGGCTTCCCTAGGAGAGATGACATCACTTCCTCTGCCGCTGTTTACATTACAGCAGCAGAGGAAGCCTGTCATTCGCCAGGAGTGATCGTGAGGGGGTGGCCATGAATCAGTGACCTCCCCCTCACCTCGGATCGCTCCTGATGAGAATCCGACCACCGCAGGCTCCGGGGGGGTCCGATCGGACCCCCCGCCCGCGGGCAGCCAGGGACGTACAGGTAAGCCCTTATGCCTGCCCGTGCCATTGTGCCGACGTACATCGGTGTGCGGCAGTCGGCAACTGGTTAAAAACAACCACACCATCTTTTTCCAGAGCAGCTTGTATTTCTCCTGAGGTTACCTGTGGGTTTTTCTTTGTATCCCAAACAATTCCTGTGACAGTTGTGGCTGAAATCTTTCTTGATTTACCTGACTTTGGTTTGGTATCAAGAGATTTCCAAATTTTCCACTTCTTAGTAAGTGATTGAACAGTACTGGCTGGCATATTCAAGGCTTTGGATATCTTTTTACATCCTTTTCCATCTTTGTAAAGTTTGATTACCTTCTTACACAGTTGTTTTGTCTGTTCTTTTCTACCTCCTCATGGCTCAGTGTCTAGCCTGCTTAGTGCATCCATGTGAGAGCTAACAAACTCATTGACTATTTATACATAGACACCTTTAATTGCCATTTTAACATGTGTGTGCCACCTTCTGTGTCTGTACCAAGCCCAAACATTCCAGGGTATGTAAACTTTTTATCAGGGCCATTTGGGTGATTTCTGTTAACATTATGATTTAAAAAGGATCCAAAACTATGTGATAATAAATGGCTTTGTGTGATTGCTATCCTTAAATGAAAGACAGTTTTTTGGCATGATCAGTCATATTTTCAATATTAATGCCAACATTTCACAATTTCTGCCAGGGTATGCAAACTTTTGAGCACAACTGTATATACTGGATTTTTTTATATTTTTATACTACTAATGGTGGTGATCAGCGGCTTATAGTGGGACTGTGATAGTGTGGCAGGCTTTTTGACACTAGCTTGGACACTAGCACTAAATGGAAACTGACTGACATCACCAGGGACACTAATACAGTGATCAGTGTTAATATTGTATACTGACACTGTGCTAGTGACAAAGGGTTAACTGTGTGCCTAACAATGTGTAATGTGTGCATTTTGTGCTGCTATTTAGTAACAATCTCTTTATTTCTTATCCCTGCTTTGCAAAGAAACATAGAGGTTGTTCCCTCTGTACAGAGCCCTGTTTTGATTGCCAACTCATTGCTCTGGGCTGTGATTGGACACAATCACATCGGGTGTCGGTATGTATGCACTCCCTAAACCCGGAGACAGGCAGCAATGTACCAGCAACGTACCTCAGTGCTTGTACAGGCTGCCCGTCGGCAAGTAGTTAAATGCAGATGCAGGCAGGGAATCTCCCACCTGAAGCTCATTAGTCCAATAATGATAGCTTACTTCCAGGTGCAGACCCAAGCTCACTCCTATCCAAAAGCAAGGGCTTATGGGTCTCATCAGGCCTTTCACAATGATTTAGATTGTAGAGCAATACCTACTTCCCCTAACTCAGGAGATTACACTTTGCACATTTTTACTGCATTTTGTGTTTTGACATGTGTTCCTTAAAAAAATACTGTAAGTGGTAATAGCTGTTAAAAAAATGTAATCTGTATGTGTATTGCATTGAGGGTTTTCACAAATAAATCTGTTAATTTTTCAATGTACTCCATAGGTTAGGATGAATGTGATTTGCTAAAAATGGACACGTACAATTTTAATGATCTACTTTTTTTAAACTTTTAACATAATTAGGATTCACTTACTACTATAATAAAAGGGAAAAGGGCTTAAAGGCTTTTTCACACAGAACTGCTCCACTTCATTCTGGGAACAGATCCCCTGCTAAATAAGAGTTGAACGGGACAGATGTTTGTTTTTTGACACCCTTGCCCATTCAGTTCGCATATGGTGGACACAGGCAGCTCTATGGGCAGCCGGATGTAACGGACTTGTGTTGACATCAGGCTACCTTAGATTAGCCACATTTAGGTCCAGAAAAATATAAAAAGGATGCAGTCCCTTTATGTTTTTTTTTTTCCTGGACCTAGACAGACTCAGAGGTAGGCAGGTGTAAATGAACAAAAGTCTGTTTACATCAGGCTGCCTATAGAGCTGCATGGACCTTCCAATCAAATCTGCGTGAAAAATGTACAGGCGGACCTTATCTGCAAGGTTCTCTGATGTCATGTTACCTCTTCCTTTGAATTTTAGGTCAAGTTATTATTATAAGTACAGAATATAAAGAAGGTAATATACCAAATAGCAAAACTGTTATCACATATTTTATAATTAACAATATAAAGGCAGCAAAATATATCATGTACAGGTGAATATTGCAACATAGGTGCATACTGTGAATAAAATATATGCAAGAATCCAAGCACTGCTTTGAAATGCAGATTTTTATAGTTTTATAGGGCTGCAGTGTACAAGTTTTCACCATAGAAAAGGAATAAAGGGAAATGATTCTGTAGAAAGATTTCCTCTTTTGATAAAGACTTTTGAGTCTGATATATTTTAAATAGTGTTACTAAAATAACTTTTCAGATCCCATTTATATTTCATAACTCTGAACTTCAACACTGTGGCTATCTTTGCCAGTCTTTTAAAAGTTTGGGCACATTGTTAGTTGAAGATAGAAGGGTGGTGAAAAATTATTAATTTGCTAAGCTTTATATATATGCTTTATAATAAAGTAGAGAAGATGTTATTGATTAAGAAACAGGAGTGAGATTTGAGATCCAAAAATCTGTATTTGGTTACAAAAAACATTCCTCATCTGTGCAGTCTCCTGTATTAAAGTGTCACTCTATACTCCATTTTAACCCACATCCTAATTTTGCACACAGTCATAACTCACATTAATTTATTACAATCTACAAATTTAAAAATATTGTTTGTTTTTTTTTTCTCATCTTTTCACTTATCTTCTTGTGCTTTCCTCTCACTTTTTTTGTACAAGCAGGGCATGAATATTGAGGTCACTTACACTGTTCTACTCAAATTACGAATTCTGTTAACCACCTAAAGACTGCCCCATTACAGTTTTATATACGTAATTCTGCACTTCTGTCTGCAGGGGACGCGGGACGCCGGTGGGCTGCTTCTGCTGTGATTATACACAGCAGAAGCCGATCTGCAGGTGTTGGGCACTGGATATCGTCCGGCACCCACCGATTGTCCCTAAAATACACAGAACCGGGATATGCCTATGTAAACAAGGCAGCTATCCCTTCTGACAGGGGGAAGGGATGGATTTTGTGTTCCTGCAAAGCAGGGAACAAAATTAATCTTTTCCCTTAGTAAAAGCTCCTAACACAGTACACAAGAACACTGGCTAGGCACACGGTTAACCCTTTAATCACCCTAGATGTTTAACCCCTTCCCAGCCAGTGTTATTAGTACAGTGCATATTGTTAGCACTGATCACTGTATTAGTGTCACTGGTTTCCGTAAAGTGTGAGTTATGCCGCGTACACACGGTCGGACTTTTCGTCTACAAAAGTCCAACGGACGCTGACGGACTAAAGCTGGCTGGTAATCCGATCGTGTGTGGGCTTCTCCGGACTTTCAACGGACTTTTTTAGCCTCAAATCCGACGGACTTTAGATTTGAAGCATGCTTCAAATCTTTACGTCGTAAGTACGACGGACCCCGAAGTCCGCTCGTCTGTATGCTAGTCCGACGGACAAAAAAACGACGCATGCTCATAAGCAAAAACTAAACGGAAGCACTCGGTCTAGTAAAACTAGTGTTCGTATTGTAGGTAGCACATTCATCACGCTGCAAAATCTGTGATCGTTGAATGCAGCGCATTTTATTTCTTCTTTACGAAGGCTCTATAAAGAACGAAGGTGTTTTGCTGTTCATAATCAGAGTTCTCCCAAACTGATTTCTGGATTCTTTTTCTCTTTGATCTCATGAATGATATAGTATGCATTTTAAAAACAATGTTTCCATACTAATAATACTTTTTCCCCTTTTTTTTTTTTAGGTTTGTAAAGTTACCACAAAGAACCCATTATTCTGTTTTTTTTTTTTTTATAGTGATTATTTTTTAGTTTTTAGATAAAGTTAACCCAAAGCACCGTTTTTGGTTACGTAAATTTTTGGATTTTCAAGACTTACCACTTGAACATTATTAACATTAGTAATGTATTTTTGGTGTGTTTTTTTTCTAACTCAATGAGATTGTTGTCCCTTGTTAATTTAACATTGTGTGTAAAATCAATGATTTCAAAGAAAAAACATAAAAAGTCTTTTGCTAAACTCAAAAAATGATCCATTTATTCATGGTCAAAATAAAATAAAGAGGAAGTCAACGCTGGAAAAAGTCGGTGTACCAGAAAACTGGGATCTTGCGGAGTCCATATAAGAGGGAGCACAATCTGGTCCAAGAATCCCAGAGATCAACAGCACCAGCAGATGATCTAGATGTCCCCAGACTGTGGTCCTACAACAGCCTGCGTCTTCTGTCAGACCAGACTGAACCCAGGTCATCATTTTCTTCTCTTCCCTGCAGCCTTTCCTCCACGCTGCCCTGCAGCCTTCCCTGTAGCCTTCTTTTGAGGCTGTGGCTCTGGTGTTTCAGTTGTGGCAGGAGGAGGAGGAGGAGGAGGAGGAGGAGGAGGAGGAGGGGGGGCTGCCTCATGTAGTTGGGTGTTTTGTGTTAGCGTGCCCTGCAGCCCCTTATGGATTGTTTCCCCAAATAGGCGCTCACAAATGAGGCGCTGCTCCTTATTCATCTGAAGAAGCCTGCTGGCTAAGTAGCAGCCATAGGATTCTTCCGCTTCGGGGGGGCTCCTTAAAAAACGGGTGGCCTCTTGCATGAGGCGCAGGGATGCGTCCTGTGTGACCATCCCCTTCCTGGCCCTTTTTTTGGGAAGGTGGAGGGGAGGCACTTGGGATTCGGTCAGGCTCCTACTGGGCCCAGCCACCTCACTTGGCCCAGCCACCTCACTTGGCCCAGCCACCTCACTGGGAGCAGCCACCTCACTGGGAGCAGCCACCTCCTGCCTGACACTGGGCCCAGCCTCCTCCAGGATGATGGTGAATCCGGCCTCCTCCAGGCTGTCCATGGGCCTGGTCTCCTCCTGCCTGCCACTTTCCCCACATTCCTCCTGGATGGACTCATCCTGTGTATAAAAAAAGGACAATAGTTTGAGTATATTTTTTTGGGTTCATCAATGACACACAGTTTGCTTCTCATGAATAGCAAATTCAATGTGAATACTTCTCTTTAATAAAAGAGTCTAATCAGACACCCTAATTATTTCAAGCAGGTGCCAAACATATTTAGCCACTACTGTCAATTGATATGTATACCCAATTTTGAGTGCCAAATTATTTTAGACAATTATAACATCCAGTTAACATCATTAATATTAGTACAGTAAATATTTGTTAAAATAATTTACCTGACTCCAGATGGTCATATCTGGTTCATCCAGGATGGAAGACCCAGCTTGCTCCTCATCAGCCTCTGCTGGGGTGGAGGGAAGGGTGGAGGGAAGGGTTGAAAGTGATGGCCTGGCTTCATTCTGGTCATCCAGAAAACGGAGTTGATTATAGTACCACAGCCTGGGTACATAAACATCATCTGCTGATGCTCCTGATCTCCTTGATTCCTGGATCTTCTTATGCTCCCTCTTATACATGTTCCTCAAGCCCCCAATTTTCTTGAGCAATGTCTCCATTGTTGCTTCCGGGATGGTCGCCTGGACAAAGGCCAGAAGTCTCTCCAGCGTTGACTTCCTCACATGCTTAGCATAATACTGAGGGTGTTTCACCTCCCACAAATTCCTCATCTCTCGATATTTGGAAATAAAAGATGTAAGGAACTCTGGATCCTTAAATAGGGGATTCATTATATCTGGAAAAGATGAAGTCACAAGACAAAAAACACTTTTATTATAGGTTTCGGCTAACCCCTCATCATCTTCTCCCTATGTAGGCCTCATCAATCTATCAAGCCATATAGGCCGCTTGCTACAAAGTCATGACCATAAAACCCCCAAAAAATATATTTAAAATTACCTTCGTTTTGTAACGTCCTGGTCCACTATCACCTACGCACAGAACGTTCGTACAACACGTGCGCAAGGGCCCTCTTCATACACTACGCATGTGTGAAACTCCGCCTGCGTCGCCCGCCCCTGACGTTCGAAATTAACTCATGTTCTCCGCCCCCTAATTCGACGCACAGAACGTACGTACGACACGTGCGCAAGGCCCC